>NC_090649.1:341757529-342002529 GCF_040937935.1 Hyperolius riggenbachi | reverse complement strand
ACCCCCCCACGCCCCCCCGCCTTATGTTTTGAACAAGCCTAGGGACAGAAAGCTCATCTGCCAAGCTTTTGTATTGCCTTTTGATATATTTATACATGGTTAGCCCGGATACACACTGCAAATCGCTTTTCAGATCATTTTTATTTTTTTTAAAAACAGTCCCATTGACTTGCATTAAAATTGACTTGCATTAAAATTGCAGTGAAATTGTGAAAATTGTTATTTGGCTGCCATTTTACCGTGATTTTAATGCAAGTCAATGGAAGTGTTAAATAAAAATGATACGAAAAGCGTTCTGTGGTGTGTTTCCAGCTTTAATCATCTCACCCCTTAGCTGTCTTTTTTCCAAGCTAAATAAACCCAGTTTGTCCAATCTTTCTTGGTAAGTGAGACTTTCCATCCCTCTGATTAATTTAGTTGCTGTCTGTACCTGTTCTCATATGTCAATGTCCTTCCTATAGTGTGCTGGCTAAAACTACCCCATACTCCAGATGTGGCCTCACAAGTGAAGGTTGTAAAAACAAATGGTAAATCGATACCACAGATTTTGATTATAGGGATTGGGAGAAGGTTTTAGAGGCGTACGCAAAATGCCTATTTCTGCTAGAGAACCGTGTATACTCGCCTATAAGTCGAGACATTTTGGACTGACTCAAAGTATAAAAGTGTGTGTGTGTGTGTGTGTGTGTGGTGGGGGTAGCCTTATACTAGAAATCCCCACAGAATTTCCCCACTTATAGCCAGGAATGGGGGGAGTAACCTCTTTTTCTCCCCTTTCCTGCAGTGCAAAGCAGACAGCTTACTTAAAAACCCCCTCCCACTACCACGCAAAGGGGCCTCTTGTCTCTATCTCTCCCCGCTCTGTGTAATCGCTGAAGTGGAAGCTATAACTCGCTAATACATCTGAGCTCAGCTTCCTCTCTTCTGCCGTACTCACGCTGGGCTGATTAGTGCATGGATCACTGCTGCCAATAAAGCTTTGCTACTCTATAAACTTAGTTATACAAACTGTAACTACCCAATGAAATTTAATAGAATATGACCTGAGGGATAGAAGACATGGATACCCATCCACAGCTGCTTTCGAAGGATTAGTCCCGGGGACTTTTATTGTTGAGGGGGATGGGCAGGTGGGATGAGGCCACGCTTTACTTTCTTCTTCTTTTCTACTCTGCTTTTCTTTTCTAATTTCCTTGTCCTCTTCCTCCAGAAAGTTAAACTTAATTCCACGGTAGATGTATACTGATCAAACATGCTTTATCTTATAATACATATGTCAAGATATTTGTATCATATCTCTTGTCTAATGGAACTGTTGATGCTGTTATGATGTAATGATATTATAATGCCGACAGGAAACTCCTGTGTATAACCGATTGTAACAATGAATAATGTGAACTGCATTGTATATGTAGAAGCTTTCCAGAGGCGCCAATAGAATAAAAGTCACTTAAACGAGCTTAAAACCGATGGGGCAGTGGTGGGCCTATCCCACCTGTTGAGAAGTTGAATGAAAATGGGGATAAGGGATGTGTCGCCTTTCCAAATGAAGATTAAATCATCTATGTAGCGCTTGTAAAATACAATATTATTGATGAATAATTGATTGTGTTGTAGAAGTTGATTTTCCAATAGGCCCATTGTAAGGTTAGCATAAGATGGTGCAAATGAGCTGCCCATTGCAGTACCACTAATCTGATGATAGAATTGGTTATGGAAAGAAAAAACGTTATTTTCCAGAATGAATTCAGTGCAATGCAATAGGAATTGTTGTTGAATAACGGGCATGGATGGAATCGTGGAAAGGAAGTATTGAATAGCTGAAAGTCCAAATTGGTGTAGGATGTTGGTATAGAGAGAGGATATGTCACAGGTGAGCCAGTGAAGATCAGGGGACCAATTTATGTCGGACAGGAGCTGTATGAGATGTTGAGAATCTCTAAGATAGGAGGGTAGATTTCGGACCAGGGGCTGTAGGTGTTGGTCTAGAAAACGTGATAAATTGGGATTGAGCCCGTGATGAAGCGGGATTGAGCCCGTGAAACGCGTTGCCTATTTTTACTGTGGAGTATAAATAAAATTGTTGTTTGACTGTTGATGCCACAGTCCTTCCTTTGTTTGCTTTGTCTGCATGGATGGGATAGGCCCACCACTGCCCCATCGGTTTTAAGCTCGTTTAAGTAACTTTTATTCTATTGGCGCCTCTGGAAAGCTTCTACATTTTGCTAAGTCCACCCTTGGTGGAGGGTTGTACCCATCTTCTTCCCATCTACAGAGAGCGACTTTTAATCTTGAGTGGGGTCGGGTTAATCTCCCCACCTGCCTTCACAGTGGTTGCCTAATGGTAACCCTGGTTTGTGAGTATTACATTGTTATATTACTCATTATTAATTATCATCTATACAATATCACACTATTGGGCTCTTGGTGTCCCCCCTCCCTTTATTGCATTGTATATGTAATTTTATGCTCTCCTTTATTGTATTATTGGAGAGAGAGCATCTGTACTATTGCTCTTCTGTTCACCTTTCCCTTTTGATAGATAAATATCAATAAAAAGATATTGTTAAAAATCTAAGCATCACCTCCCACCTGCGACTAGAATCTACCAATCCCTACCACCAGTCATTTATGTCTGCCTTCCATTACCAATCACTATTCACCCAACAAAAGATTCTGAATATAACTACCTGCTTTTGATCTCCCGGCGGCCAGGGGTGTAACTATAGCCCCTGCAGGCCCCTCAACGGCAGCGGCAGGTGGGCCCAGAGACTCACAGGAGCCCGCCCACCCACACTGGCTGCCTGCATAAGGCGATCCTTTGCAGAGGAGAGCAGGCAGCGTACAGAGAGTGCAGGCGGCACGCAGGGGCAGTAAACGGGTAGCCTGCAACATAGATGGAACACTGTCCCTGGCAGAGACACATATCCCAGCAGTCTCCGGTCAGCATCAGAGAGCCGCTCACTAGTTCCCTTCACTCACAGGAATTTACATCCTGCCAATAGCCTGCTGTGGAGCTAGTCGCTTCTGCTCCTCTGATCTGATGCTGGCCGTGCGCTTGCTGGGCCATGTTGTCAGAGCAGCGTTCAGTGATGGATATAATGGACTTCTACTGGGAAGATGCTCATCTCCTGCATTCTGGTGTCGGGGGAAACAGGGAAGGAGAACACAGTCTGTGCAGGCTCAGTAGAGGGATGAGATCATGTGCAAAGAAATGCTTCATCCCTACTATGTCCTGCATTTTACTGACATTGTGATGTGGTAGCAGTGAAAAACACTCTTACTCACTCACTCACTCACTCACTCACACTCTCTCACTCACACTCTCTCACTCACTCACTCTCTTTCACTCTCACTGACTCACACTCTCTCTCTTACTCATTCTCACTCACTCTCACTCTCTCTCTCTCTTACTCATTCTCACTCACTCTCACTCTCTCTCTTAGTCATTCTCTCACTCTTGCTCTCTCTCACTTACTCTCTCTCTCACTTACTCACTCACTCTCTCTCATTTACTCACACTCTCTCACTTATTCACTCTTTCTTTCTTACTCTCACTCACTCTCTCACTTACTCACTCACTCACTCTCACTCTCTCTCTTACTAATCACTCTCACACTCTCTCCCCCCTTACACTTAACCCTGACCTCTATGCCCTTATGTTAATCACTTCCCGATATACTAATACGGGGGGTCCATATTGAATATATAATGTGGGGGGTGGAGGGCCCCATCCAAAAATATCGCAGGGGGGGGCCGAATGATTGCTAGTTACGCCCCTGCCGGCAGTGATTTCGCTCGTATGCAGCCTGCCTACCCTCTGTAGCAGTAATGAGGTCTGTCTACCGTATTCACACTACACAAAATCATGTTGATTACCCCACCCTTCATGCCTTTGTGCAAACCAATACCTCAGACTTTGGTCTAGGAGCCGTCCTCAGCCAGGTGGATGCGACAGGAAACAAAAACACCCTGTCGTCTACCTGAGCCGAAAGTTACTTCCCAGGGAAGTGGCATACGCTACAACCGAGAAAGAGTGCCTGCCGATTGTGTGGGCCCTCCAGAAGTTACAATTGTACCTTTATGGACGGTCCTTTATGGTCATCACTGAACACAGCCCACTTAACTGGCTGAATCGCACTGTGGAAAGCAACGGGAAACTCCTACAATTTCACCATCCAGCATAAGGCTGGGAGTCGCCACCAAAACGCAGATGGCCTTTCTCGCTGTGGCGAACCCTACAACACCAAAGGAGTAAGTTGCTCAGTTTAAGGCATTATGGGAATGCCTAACCCCACCACAACGAGTTCGGGGGGAGGTGTCATGACTTCACGAACGCGATTGCGGCAAGCGCATGAAAATGCGCCCAAAATATGATCTGGAGTATCCCTTTAAATTCCTTAGCCTGCTTTTAGAAAACCAGTGCTCTTCCAGCTCACCACCCTTGCACTGGGGGATGTGAGTGTTTGTTTATACTTCCTGAGAGCCCCAATAAAATCCTAAAAAAAAAAAACAGAGCCATCCACATATCTCACCAATCTACTTCAAAAAGAACTTCTGATAAGAAGCAGGATGCAGAGACGCATCGTAAAAGTCATTAGGTGGCCACATTCCTGGCCACATTATTCTTTCACCTTGATATGAAAGAATAAGTCATTCAGACATTTTACTAAATTAATCAGTTTTCTGTCGATGCCAGCCATTTCAAAATTAGCAGACCATTATTAAAAATGATTTGTGTGTGGTGGGACCACTCAGCATTTCCCTAACACCTTCCGAAAGCAAGCAACAGTGTGCTCGGCCTTGGAATACCCCAAGACACACGTTATCTGTGTGACACATACGATATCTGTGTGACACAGAGAATGCCAGAAGCATACCCGTGTCACTCGCTGCGGGTTATGGTTGGCTGGCGCCAAATTATGACCATTCCAGTTATTGCATGTTCTTTCTGCTTGTCATAACAAAGGGCGGGAGAAGGCATACCCCACCATCTCTTTTTACAACTCCGCCCTCTGGCAGAGGAAGAGTTAAAACAACACTGCTGGACACAGGAGAGAGTCTATTGTCCAGCCATCCATCTGCCATCAAAAGGATTGGCATTTCATTCAAGGACTTCACTCCATTCCACAGAACTTTCTATAAGTGGACTTCATATCTTATGTTGGACTTTTTACAGCAAAAGGACATACGTTAACTTGACAAACTGCTCAGACTGTAATCAGCTATTATTTTCATATTGAGTCCTTATTACTTCTGTATCAATTTGTTTCATTTGCTATATTTAGTTCTGCATTATTTCTTTAAATAAACGATTAAAAATCGTTCATCTAAGTGCTGTTCTGAAAAATCTCTGCAACAAGGATTCACCTCTCCTTAGAGAGAGACACGTTACCATAACAGTGTTGATATTAAAGAGACTCTGTAACAAAATGTTCAGCCTTATTTCTTCTATCCTATAAGTTCCTATACCTGTTCTAATGTGGTCTGTCTTACTGCAGCCTTTCCTAGTTGCACAGTGGCTGTATTATCTCTGTTATATAATCTAATCTTCTTTCCTTTGTCAGCTTTGTCGGGCTCAGGCACTCAGGCAGGAATGTGCTGCTTTGCTTGTGATAGGCAGAAGTTATACACACCCTCTCCAGGCTCTATATGAGTTACAGACTGAGCTTCTCTCAGCCTATTACATGCTGGATAGCAGCCATGTTTTTTGTTTGTAAACACTGCCTAAAACTGCAATTACAAGCCAGGATTGCAGCAGGGAGTGGCAGAAACAGCACAGAGGGGCCCAGGAGGAAATAATGAATAGAATGGTATGCTTTTTATTGTAAGAATTTTAGAGTACAGATTCTCTTTAATATTGTTATTTTTCTATCTCTAGAAAGGTTGTGTATTAACCATTTTTCCTACAGGATTTAGCTAGAGTTAGACTTAGTGCACCTGTAAGCTTCATTGCGGATTGGTGGCAGCGACCTGGCCTCTATATGAGATCCCAGATTGCATCGATTGTATATACAAACGAAGTTGGACTGTGTGTGGACTCACCAACCAATCCAAAAGGTTACTTTGCCTGCAGTGTTGACTGCCTTCAGGATTCCCTCAGGGTCTGAGGCTTTATGGTAAACTGCGGCAAAGGGAACAGGAATTGGTGGGTGACTGCGCATACGTCACATTTTTTAACTGACTTAATACACTCTTCCTCACAATGCAATTATCTTCCTGGACCTCACACATAAAGAACTCAAAATGAAGTGACTCACCCCTCCCTCCACTGCTGTATATATTTGCCTGTGATGGAATCTCTTGTGAGTGGCTGCTGGGCCTTGCATGGCATCTTGGAAGCAAATGATTTGCACCAGCAGATACCCATTCTGCACTCCCCAACAAAATTTGGCACCATTATCACCCTCGTTATGCCTTCAGTCGTTTGGTGAAAAAATTACCACATGGTGAATCTCTGAGCCTTTCTTCCAAACTTCTTGGTAAGCGAGAAAGGCCCGATTTGCCGCAGCATCTAACTTTATGATTCTTACTTGCTCAACCCTAGACACTATATAAATTAAAATGAATATAAAAATTGAAAACACACTGTTCATCTATTACATAGCATTTATATGATTTATATGAGCTTAAATACAGCTTAAATACCTTGCAACTGTTTCTCAATTCTCTTTAGCTCTTGTAATATTGATAAAATTTCCTGGAAGAAAAAAGAATGAAACAGTCACACCACTTATGAACAGAATAAAATATTAAGTGACCTGAAAATTAATATTTGAATAGTACTTCTACTTGCAGCTATCAAAAATTTATAATGCTTCTTTATAATGGAAGTGTTAAATACAGTAGAATCTATTTATAGTAAGCTCCAAGGATAGGGCAAAGTAGTTTGCTATATCAGAAACCGATATACTCAAGTATACTACAGTACCGTATCTTAATTCAGTCAATAATTGGAAGTCATTTTTTCTTTTCAATGCTTCAGCAAGCAAACACAGACAATGTTTAACCACTACTGGACTGCCAGTAATATTAAAACGTCCTGTTGGTCCCTCTTAATGGACCAACAGACGTTTTAAAATGTCTGCTGCTACCTAAGCTTGTGCACATGCCAGTACGTGCACATGCATGTGCACTTTAAAAGAAATCTGAGATGAATTTAAATAAAAGTTTTATACAGCTCCCTGCGCACCGTTCGCTCCCACCCCGTCCAGCTCCTCGCTTTCTTGGTAGAAGCCCCGTTAGCTTTGCTGCGTCGGGGCCCAGCCGTACTACTGCGCAGGCACAGAACCCTACAAGTCATGGGAGGAAGATTGGGAGCATGCGTGGGCGAAATGCGCCTGCACCGACTGGCCTCGACTTGCCAAGCTAATGGGGCTTCTACCAAGAAATTGAGGAGGCGGAGAAAGACATGGGAATGATCCGCTCGAAGGGGGCTAGAGGAAGCCCCAGATATGTATAAAACTTATTTTAATTTGTCTCTGGTACACTTTAAGGCAGGGAACACACTCCGTTTTTGCATTCACGTTTAACGCATACATTTTCTGGGAATGTTTCTGCATTTCTGCGTTTGAGACGGCGTGTACAGTATGTGAACGTGCGCATCGTGCAGAAAAAAAGAAAGCTGTGCAATATAAAAAAACGCAAGGAAATTGCAAACACAAAGCGTGAACAAACAGTCACAACACTTGTTTCCCACACAAGGTTATTGACTTCAATTGTCAAAAACCTGAGCGTTTTTTGCCTTTTTCATGATTGCTAACTCAGTAAAGGACCAGCCCTTAAAGCGTTGCTATCATATAAATCCGGCATAGCAGGGTCTGAACCCTCTATAACAGTAATTATAGATTGATGGTATACCTTGAAATGAATCAGAGCACTCAGTATATGATTTTTTATATAAAAATTGTATTTGCTTATCATACAGCATATATACAAAATATGGACAGTTCCAAGTAGTGTTTCCTTCTAACAGTATTCCATTTTATCAAGGCTTTAGAGCCAAGCGATCATCAATCTTTAAGTACATTCAAAAAAGAATATAACAGTTGTGTTATGTATAATAAGATCAAAAGTAGTCTTATCTGTGTCAATAGCTGTGTATCTAGTAGCTGTGTAAAACTTGTAGTAATCTTCTTAAAGAAATAGCATAAAAAATAGCTTCTAAAAACTTCTTGCTAACATCTTAATAAAACTTAATGCTGAAAAATTAATACAGTAAATCACCAGAATATTAAGCATATTACCCCTTCTCTGTCATCTCTTCAGCATCTAGAACCACGTGTGGGAAGGTAGCTTCTGCCTCATGTGTCTTCTCAGGAGATTGTTGGGCTTCTGCAAACTATGAGCTCTCAGCCCCTACCTTTATAGGGGTAGGAAGCAATATGGCTGCCTAATCTGGACTTTCCCTGAATCCCAGACTCTGATTGGCTAAAACTGCGTGCGTCAATGCTTTATCATGTTTTGATTACCTAAGTCATAATATTATTATTTATAAATTCTTAATTACCTTATCTTGTGGGAATTTACGTAGGTTTGCAATGTGTATACATTCTAATCAGGTGATTTTTGACGCGGTTCATTAAAAATGGACGTCACCAGCTATCTTGTCTGCTGACATGACTTGTTTGACCCAGACATGGACTTCCAAAAACATTAAACAATGTCATTCATGACGCATTACTGATAAAGTGTTCACTGCTAATTAGGTTGGAATGTCTTGGTACTTCTCCAGACATGAGATTGCTCAGGTTGACACTGTAACCAGACCTGTGAGAGCCTTCAGCAATTTAAGGCTTATTAAAACATACAAGGCTTCTAATATACTCATTTAAATATAAAGCTTATTATAACAATAACAATAATAATTCTTCTTAAAACAATTAATCATATAAGATATAATTGCATATTAAATCTTAATAATATAAAATCATTTTCTATATATTTGTCTTTCTGATGAAGAAATAAATGTAATATTTTTCCACCGGCAGGGGTCATCATTTCATAACAAATAACAAACAGTATTAATAATGTTGTGGCATCATTGAATCATCTTTAACTAATTGGGAAAAACCCTTGTTTTATATTTTATATCTTTCATATTTTGACTTTCTCTGTCTGGGAAACTTATCTTTTCTTGCTGGCTGTAATGGCCTTCAACCAAGGAACATGTAAACAAAATTGTCTAGAACCAAAACAATCCCACAAGAGTGTTTTACTGTCTCAAATTATCACTAGCTTTTAAATATATTTCACAGTATTAAAGTATATTATATAGGGTTTAACAATAACTATTTCTTTCTTTGGAAGGACTGTATTGATTATTAATATTTATATATACATACACATATGACAGTTTTTCCTGCATAAATAAAACCGCTAGAATTCTGACACAATAGCCTGTAGAATCGTGTGCATTTTGCAAAACACGCACAAATGTGTCTAGTGTATTCCCAGCCGAAAGGGAACCTTAACTTCCGTGTGTATTAAAATTGCATGGCTTTCTGCTTTTTTCCACACCGCACACACATTCGCATACAGTACATGCTGCTGGAAATGTGGAAACATTAGTGTATGCTTTTCATTTGCATTAAATGCGAACGCAAAAGTCGACAGAGACCCGGGAATCCGAGGGGAAAACGGCCCTGCAAGTGTGTTCTCTGCCTTACAGTGCGGGTGCGCGTGAATGTGCGGGTGCGGATGAGCGTGAATGTGCAGTTGCGTATGCACAGTACAATCGTTTGCATATTGCCATCCGTGGCAAAACGCGCACAGACACGTCTAGTGTGTTCCCTGCCTAAAGGGAACCTTAACTTCCACATGTTTTTAAATCGCACAGCTTTATTCTACAGGACGCACACGTTGGCATACAGTACATGCCACCACAAATACGGAAATGCTTGCGGAAAATTGTTCACGTTAAACGTGAACGCAAAAGCCGACAGAGACCCAGGAATCTCAGAAGAAAACAGCCCTGAATGTGTGTTCCATGCCTTAAAGTCCACGTGCGGGTGCGCGTGCACTGCAGAATCATGTGTGTTTTGCCGTCTTGGGCAAAACGTGCACAACCATGTCTAGTGTGTTCCCTGCCCAAAGGGAACCTTAACTAAATAAAAAAAAAAGTGTCACTTACCTGGGGCTTCTACCAGCCCCCTGCAGCTGCCCTGTGCCCGCAACATCCTGGAACTATCATCAAGTCCCCCGCTGTGACTTAGTTTTGATTTTGGGGACAGAACCAGTCCTGAGCCACACACCCACTGCCGGAAGTGTCCAGCGCATGTGCTGTAGGAGAAAATCTCTTACGGCAGATGCTCGCATTCTGGTTTTCAGAATGGTAACATTTATGACATGCATCAAATGTTCCGTCACTTCAGGGCCTTTGATAAGAAAGCATGACATTGTTACATTTGGTGAAAAGAAATGGCCTTTAATGCTACTGGTAGTTAACAGTCTGCCGTGTGCCTAAAAAGCTAATTGATTGCATATATAGGTTATGATTTTAACCGTGACAAGCGAAAGAATAGAATTCTGAGAGCTGAGACCTATGTAATTTGATTTTTTTAATGCCAAAGTGAAAAAAACTGTAAAAAAATAAAATTTTCAAAGTCATGGTACAATTTTAGCAAAACTGCATACAAATGTTACAAAATATATATATCTGAGTAGGCCTGGGTCTCTAGTTTTCAGAGTGGTGACATTTATGGCTTTTATGGCTACTGGCTTTTATGGCTTTGCTAAGAAAGAATGATTAGTACTTTTGGTGCAAAAAATATGGCCTTGAAAAATCAATTGGTGCTGCTCATGGTTAACAGTGTATCTGATTGTGTATATAGGGAATTATTTTAACCATGACAAGCAAGATAATATAATTTGGGGTCTTTGAGAGCTGAGGCATAAGTCATTTGAAAAAAATGTTTGTGCCAAAACTGTAAGGAAATTCAATTTTCAAATTTATGGTGCAATCTCAACAAAACCACATACTGTATATACTCATGTATAAGCTTAATTTTTCAGCACAAAAAAAATGTGCTGAAAATTTACCCCTTCAACGTATACGCCAGTGAGGCAGTGAAGTGTAGGGTAGTGTAGTGGAGTGTATGGATTGTGCAGCACTAATCCAACACTTACCAACTGCCTTCCACAACATGTTGAGTGCTGTAGTACCTGCAGCGGCCTGCAGTGCCGCTGCTTGAGGAGTGAGTGACATGTCAGCAGCGCTGGTGCAATTGTTGGGGATGCTTCCTGTCTCAATTGTGCCTCAGAACCCTGCACATGGTGACCGCTGTGGCTGTGCCCGCTAGTAAGTGGAGCGGAGTTCGTGTCATCGCTGAAGCAGTGCACCAGTATACTTCCTGCATAGCAATGTTTCAAGACGTCACTAGACAGCGCCATACATATGAGACATTGCTATACAAGAAGTATACTGGAGCACTGCTTCAGCGATGACACGAACTCCGCTCCACTTGCCACAGGGCACAGCCACAGTGGTCACAATGTGTGGGGAAATACTGGAGCACTGCTGACACTCGCTCTGCTTGAAGAACAGCCAGCGGGCACAGCCTCAGCGTGTGTGTGTGTGTGTGTGGGGGGGGGGGTCTGAGGCACAAGAGACAGGAAGCATCCCTGACAATTGCACCAGGTACTACAGCGCTCAACTTGTTGCAACGGTCTGAGGGGCATTTGACTATGGGAAGGTGGGCTGCCTTAAACTGGGGGCATCTGGCTATAGGATGGGGGCTGCCTTGAAATGGGGGCAGGGGGATCTGGCTACAGGGACAGGTCCTGCCTTGAACTGGGGGGAGGGGGCGACATCTGGCTATATTGAGGGAAATATAGCTATTTATAATGGGCAGGGAGATGCCTCATGCTGGGGGTGCATCTGGCTATTTATACTGTGGAGGAGGTTATACTGGGGAGGGGGCTTATATGCGATCAGTTACTTTTTACTATTTTTTGAGTGGGAAGTAGGTACCTCGGCTTATACATGGGTCAGTTTATATACAGTAAGTGCAAACATTACACAATATGTATATCTGAGTAGGCTCAGGCCTCTAGTTTTCAGAATGGTGACATTTATGGCTTTTCTTGACTGTTCAGACATTCCATGGGCTAAGAAAGAATAACTGTATTAATTTTGATGCAAAAAATGGCCTTGAAAAATCAATTGGTGCTGCTCATGGTCAACAGCGTGTGGCCAAAAAGCTATCTGATTATGTATATAGTGTATCATTTTAACCATGACAAGCTAGAGAATAGAATTTGGGGTGTTTGAGATCTGAGGCCTATGCCATTTGAATTTTTTAGTGGTAAACTGAATGAAAACTAATACAATTGTTATTTTCATACACTCTACCAAAAAAAACAAACCAAAAGTGACAGAATTGAAAAGAGAATAAATAGTTACCTTAGGGACTCAGCTTTTTAAATATTTATGCCATGCGTGTATTACTTTTATGTTTGATAATAAGGGCTTGTAATCATTGGTAGCGTGCAATGAGAAAACAAAAACCACAACAGAAAAAATACACCTTTATTTCCAAACAATATATTGTAACCAGACTTTGCACTGCACCAAAACTGAAATCTTCTGATAACAAGGACAAATAGGCAGATAAAATGTGTGGGTTTTATGTACGATAGCATTGTTTATTTTGTAACTATAGGGGATGGAATAGGAGATATTGTATTTTTTCCTTGTTTTTCCCTTTAAAATGCATAGAAAGTAAAGTAATTACTGAAAACAAATATCACCCCCAAATGCCTAATTTGTGGCAAAAAACAAGGTTTAGATTTTTTTGTTGTGATAGGTAATGAAAAAGTTATTAGCGAATGAAAATGGAGGAGCGTTGACAGTTGAGAATTGCTCTGGTCTATTAGGGTAAAAACCCTTGGGGGTGAAGTGGCTATGCTAGATCAAAATGCACAGTGTTCAATATATGCAGGGATTTGCATTTAATAATCACACACCAGCTTACACAGGAAGCATTGGTCTCACAAGTTAATGCAGATACAGTACAGCCTGGATGATACTATAGCATTGCAGCCATGCACAAGCAATTCAAGATGACAGGCAATTCTCTCAGTAATCAGGCATCCACTTACACAGGAGGCATAAGTCTCACCGGCAGGTACTTTTGAGGTAATCCATGCAGGCCCAGAGTAGTGTGCAGATAGCGAGCAGGCCAAAAAACAGGTTTACCATAACAGAAATTCTATTATATCAGAGTTTACTATACCAGGCGTTACTCCCATATACTTATAATGGTGCATGGCCCGGAGCCTGGACATTTTTATAGTTTACAGTTTTATATACAGTATATTTTTATAGTTTACTATACCCAAATGTTTACTATATCAGAGTTTACTGAGATTATACTGTATAATATATCTATCTATCTATCTATCTATCTATCTATCTATCTATCTATCTATATATATATATATATATATAAAACCGGATGTGTGTGTGTGTGTGTGTGTGTGTATGTATGTATGTGCCGCGATCACGCGAAAACGCCTTGACCGATTTGAACAAAACTTCGTATACAGATCCCTTACTACCTGGGATGATATGTTCTGGGGGACTCGCGGCCCCCCTGCACACGTGGGCGGAGCTACAAACAGCCAATCAGATTTCACCCATTCAAGTCAATGGAAAAAATGTAAAAGGCTGCCATTCTCACAGTAATCAAGCCAGAGTCCCCAAACTTGATACAGTTGGTCACTTGGTGACCGAGGTTACAAATCCAGGAAAAGTGGGTGGAGCATAAAACAGCCAATCAAATTTCAGCCATTCATTTTAAATGGGAAAATGTAAACTGCAGCCATTCTTAGACTGTTAATCACAGGGTTCTCAAACTTGCCACAGTTGGTCACTGGGCGAATGCGATTAAGATTCAAGAAAGTGGGTGAAGCCTACAACAGCCAATCAAATTTTACCTATTAATTTTCAAGGGGAATATTTAAACTGCTGCCATTCTTACGCTGTTAATGGCAGGAGCTTCAAACTTGCTACAGTCGGTCTTTGGGTGACTGGGGTCCAAATTCACTAAAGGGACGGGGCCACAAACAGCCAATCAGATTTCCTTGGTGGATAAACTGCTTCCATTCACACATTTTTGATGCCAGGAACCTGAAAGCTCACAAACTTGGTCATTGAGTGACTGTGTGTCCAGGTTACAAAAAGTGGGCGGAGCCAAAAACAAATTTTACTAGGAAAATATAAATTGTAGACACAAAAGAAGAGAAGGCAACAGGCACTGCAATAACAGGAATTCAAAGTTACATAGATCGGACTGCTATGACACTGACTGGAACTACTGGATTGAAGGGTTGCGTGCTCTAATCCACAAAAGCAACAAAGCATATATAGTATTCCAGGAGAAAGTGAGGATTGGCACATGCAGTACTCCTTATTAAAACACAGCTTTATTGTGTCTGGCTGTACATCACAGAAAAACAGGACACATATCCAATGTAGTTGAAAAAATTCCTACCCAGTCTAATGTCCGGTGGGGTGAGGTGGGAGCGGTGGCTTGCCTGACGCACGTTTCACTCGTATGAGCGTCTTCTGAGGCTCTGCGCACGCCGGACATCTTGCGCTGTAGGTTTAAATAGGGAAATCCCTTATTATCCGGCGTGCAGCAGGCCGTTGCCCGTCCCCAACTTCCGGTATATGACGTCATGACGTCCTCCGGAAGCTCAGGGGAATCCACCGTGGTTGCTGGTCTTGCGCATTTACTCCAGTTGCGTCCAGCCGGCTCAGCAACCACTAGGTGGAGCCAAAGATAATCAAAAGGCGACAAACAGCACGGCATGGATTTATATAGGCAGACGTAACGCCCACTTACATAGCAGTACAGTTTGCGGCTGCAGGACAAAGGAAGGAAAAATTTACTTATGGAATTAAAAATACTCAAGTAGGGCAGGAACGGGGGAAGAAAAAATGGGGGAGGGCAAGTGGTGGAGGGGGAGGAGGAAGGGGGGAATCCCCTAGAAAAGGCTCTCAAATATTTTTCTATTACTTTAAGCAATTTTAGTGCCTTTAATACAAAGGAACACAGGGGGATGGAAGAAATATATCAATTGCTTCTATTTTATTACAGTAAGACCATGCTTTGCTGAATAGATCCCCATCAAGTACCTTTGGTCAAAAATCTTTAATAGATTATTCAAAAAAACTCCCACCTACAACTCCACTTCCTCCACCCATGTCTCCCCCCATCCCACCTACATGAAATTAAAAACCCTTAGTAAAAAACCAATGAATTAAGAGAACTATGGACAATTAGCATTTCGTTATTCACCCCTATATTAAGTTCGGAGGGAGAAACAAAAGAAATAGAAAGAAAAAAAGGGGGGGGGGGGGGGGGGGGGGGGGGGAAGAAGACAAAGTATACAGGAGAAAAGCAAGAGGAGGAGAAGAAAAAGAGAAAACAGGTCTACTGTCAGCTCTTCTGCTTGGCTGACATATACGAGGATTATGTCAGCCAAGCAGAAGAGCTGACAGTAGACCTGTTAAGAAGAGGCTATGACAGAGGGGATCTGGAGGCAGCTAGAGAGAGGGCTGGGGGAAGGAGAAGAGAGGATTTAGTAAAAAGGAAAATTAAAAAGAAAGGAGCTCACAACCAGAACGAGGAAAGACTAACTTTTGTATTCCAATACACCCCAATGGCCAAGGAGATTAGAAGAAGCATCCTGCGAAACTGGAAAACAATAAAAAGGGACCCGATCTTAGGGAAAATCTACAAGAAGCCACCTTTAGTGACGTTTAAAAGGGCACCGACAATAGGCAGCAAGGTTACCAGTAGTGAATATAAAACCGTAAAACAAAGTAACTGGCTGGAGAGGCATCAACCAAAGGGAAATCGGAAATGTGGACGGTGCTCAGTCTGTCCATTAATGAAGCAAGGTGATAGCCTCAAGGTAGGCCCGGTGGAGAACAAGCTCAAAATGCTTATCACATGTCAAACGAAGTACATTGTCTATATTATCTGGTGCCCCTGCCTTAGATTTTACATTGGCATGACAACACGTAAACTTAAGGAGAGAATTCAGGACCATGTGCGATCAATTGCATCGGGAAAAGGAAGTCCCCGCCTAATAGAACATGTGAGGGCAGAGCACCAATGGGACCCGAATTGTCTAAGGTTCGCAGGCCTAGAGCATGTCCCCCTGCAATCCAGGGGGGGAGATAGAGAGAGGCACCTCCTTAGGAGGGAAACTAGGTGGATAATAGGGACCGATGCTATGGGACCTCTAGGTCTTAATGACTATATAGACATGGCCTGCTTTTTAGATCCTTAAAAAGTCAAGCTATGTAGGAGCCCTATATGGAAGTCTTTCCTTTAGTGAACAGAACTGAGATAGTAATCACAGGAAGAAGGTCCAATAGAGTAGATTTCTCTGGGGTATTTCTGCTTCCCTCTTTCTCTCTCTTCGTGTTTTTTTCCTTTCTTCCTTCTCTTTTTCTTCTCCTCCTCTTGCTTTTCTCCTGTATACTTTGTCTTCTTCCCCCCCCCCCCCTTTTTTTCTTTCTATTTCTTTTGTTTCTCCCTCCGAACTTAATATAGGGGTGAATAACGAAATGCTAATTGTCCATAGTTCTCTTAATTCATTGGTTTTTTACTAAGGGTTTTTAATTTCATGTAGGTGGGATGGGGGGAGACATGGGTGGAGGAAGTGGAGTTGTAGGTGGGAGTTTTTTTGAATAATCTATTAAAGATTTTTGACCAAAGGTACTTGATGGGGATCTATTCAGCAAAGCATGGTCTTACTATAATAAAATAGAAGCAATTGATATATTTATTCCATCCCCCTGTGTTCCTTTGTATTAAAGGCACTAAAATTGCTTAAAGTAATAGAAAAATATTTGAGAGCCTTTTCTAGGGGATTCCCCCCTTCCTCCTCCCCCTCCACCACTTGCCCTCCCCCATTTTTTCTTCCCCCGTTCCTGCCCTACTTGAGTATTTTTAATTCCATAAGTAAATTTTTCCTTCCTTTGTCCTGCAGCCGCAAACTGTACTGCTATGTAAGTGGGCGTTACGTCTGCCTATATAAATCCATGCCGTGCTGTTTGTCGCCTTTTGATTATCTTTGGCTCCACCTAGTGGTTGCTGAGCCGGCTGGACGCAACTGGAGTAAATGCGCAAGACCAGCAACCACGGTGGATTCCCCTGAGCTTCCGGAGGACGTCATGACGTCATATACCGGAAGTTGGGGACGGGCAACGGCCTGCTGCACGCCGGATAATAAGGGATTTCCCTATTTAAACCTACAGCGCAAGATGTCCGGCGTGCGCAGAGCCTCAGAAGACGCTCATACGAGTGAAACGTGCGTCAGGCAAGCCACCGCTCCCACCTCACCCCACCGGACATTAGACTGGGTAGGAATTTTTTCAACTACATTGGATATGTGTCCTGTTTTTCTGTGATGTACAGCCAGACACAATAAAGCTGTGTTTTAATAAGGAGTACTGCATGTGCCAATCCTCACTTTCTCCTGGAATACAAAATATAAATTGTACACCGTTAATGGCAGGGTTCTCAGACTTTGCACAGTTGGTCACTGGGTGAATGAGATTAAGAATTTGGAAGGTAGGTGGAGCCTACAACAGCCAATAAAAATTCACCTTTCGATTTTCAAAGGGAATTTTTAAGCTGCTACCATTCTTATACCGTTAATAGCAGATGCCTCAAACCTGGTACAGTTGGTCACTGGGTGATTAGGGTTCAAATCCAGAAAGGGGGCGGAGCCACAAACAGCCAATCAAATTTGTTTATTTTTCAATGGGAATATACAAAGTATTGATACCAAGGACCCCAAAGCTTATAAACTTGATAATTGAGTGACTGTATGTCAAGGTTAGAAAAAGTGTGCAGCGCCAACAACTTAATTTTTTACATGGCAGGGTTCCCAAACTTGACACAATTGGCCACTGGGTGACTGGGATTAATATTCAGAAATGTGGGTGCAGCCTTAAAACAGCCAATCAAAATTCACCTATTGATTTTCAAGGGGGAACATTTACATTGCTACCATTCTTACACTGTTAATGGCAGAGGTCTCAAACCTGATACAGTTAGTTATTGGGTGACTGGGGTCTAAATTCACTATAGTGGGTGGAGTCACAAACAGCCAATCAGATTTTTTAGATTGATTTCAGCCATTCTGTTATTGACAGGGTTCTCAACCTTGACACAGTTGGCCACTGGGTGACTGGGACTAATATTCAGGAAAGTGGGTGGAGCCTACAGCAGCCAATCAAAATTCACCTTTTGATTTTCAAGGGGAATATTTACATTGCTGCCATTCATACACTCTTAGTGGCAGAGGCCTAAAATCTGGTACAGTCAGTCACCGGGAGACTGGGGTTTAAATTCTGAAAAGGGAGTGGGCCAAAAACAGCCAATCAGATTTGTTTAATTTCAATGGTAAAATGCAACTTATTGATGCCAAAGACCCCACAGCTCATAAACTTGGTTTTGAGTGACTGTATGTCAAGGTTAGAAATAGTGGGCAGAGCCAAACACAACTAACTTTCTACATGGGAAAATATAAATTGCAGCTATTCTTACACTGTTAATGGCAGGGTTCTCAAACTTGACACAGTTGGTCACTGGGGGACTAGGATTAATATTCGTAAAAGTAGGTGGAGCCTACAAGAGCCAATCAAAATTCACCTATTGATTTTCAAGGGGAATATTGAAACTGCTGTCATTCTTACACTGTTAATGGCAGAGGCCTCAAACCTGCTACAGTCGGTCATCAAGTGACTGGGGTTCAAATTGACTAAAGGGATGGAGCCACAAACAGCCAATCAGATTTGCTTTTTTGGATAAACTGCTTCCATTCACACAATTTTGATGCCAGGAACCCAAAAGCTCACAAACTTGGTCATTGAGTAGTGACTGTGTGTCAAGGTTACAAAAAGTGGGTGGAGTCAAAAACTAATTTTTCTTGGAAATTGTAAACTGCAGCCCTTCTTCACTGTTAATGGCAGGGTTCTCAAACTTTGCACAGTTGGTTACTGGGTGACTGGGATGAATATTCAGAAAAGTGGGTGGAGCCTAAAAAAGCCAATCAAAATCACCTGTTGATTTTCAAGGGGAATATTAAAATTGCTGCCATTCTTGCACTGTTAATGGCACAAGCCTCAAACCTGGTACAGTTGGTCATTGGGTGACTGTGGCTCTGCCCCTCTCCAACATTTGAACCCCAAACAGCCAATCTGATTTGTTTAATTTCTATGGGAATATACAAATTATTGATGCTAAAGACCACAAAGCTCACAAACTTGGTCATTGAGTGTTTGTGCGTTAGGGTTAGAAGATGTGTGCGGAACAAACACCAGTCAAATACATACCTGGGCAACGCCGGGTCACCGGTGGGTGGAGACAAATACAAATTTCACTGGGAAAATGTAAACTGCAGCCATTCTTACACTGTTAATGGCAGGGTTCTTAAACTTTGCACAGTTGGTCACTCAGTGAATGGGATTAATATTCAGAAAAGTGGGTGGAGCCTACAAAAGTGTATAAAGCTTTACCTATTGCTTTTCAAGGGAATGTTTAATTGCTACCATTCTTGCACTGTTAATGGCACAGGCCTCAAACCCGGTACAGTTGGTCATTGGGTGACTGGGGTTCAAATTCAGAAAAGGGGGTGAAGCCGCAAACAACCCATCAGATTTTTTCATTTCAATGCATATTATTGATGCCAAAGACCACAAAGCTCACAATCTTGGTCATTGAGTAATTGTGTGTTAGGGTTAGAAAAAGTGGGTGGAGCCGACACCAGCCAAATGCATACCCGGGCAACGCCGCCGGGCAATCAGCTAGTATATATATATATATATATATATATATATATATACATATATATACCGTATTTTTCGGAATATAAGACGCACTTTTTCTTCCCCAAAGCTGGGGGAACAAAGTGGGTCATCATGAGCTCCCAGCAGCCGTCATTCGAGGGTCATCCAGCCTTCCTATCCAGGATCCCCACTAGAGATGGCAGAGTCAATGACAGGAGGATACCGGCGTGCGGCGGGTATGCGCAGCGATTCGTCGGGATTTCGTCGGTAATGTAACAGCTGTCTCTGGTCCTTAAAGGGGCAGAGACCGCCGGTACTTAAGTGGTTAAAGGGGGCTTAGATGCTTTCCTTGCATTGAAAGATATCCATGGCTTTAATTACTAGGTACTTCCCAGCGGTGTTCATCTAGGGATTTTATCTGATTGCCATCTAGAGTTGGGAAGGATTTTTTTTTCCCCTTTCTGGAGGGACCATGCTTTGTAAGGGTTTTTTGGGGGGTCTTCCTCTGGATCAACTGAGATATGTGAGTGAGCAAGCTAGATTTTCTGGTTGAACTCAATGAATGTAAGTCTTTTCTCCACCCAAATAAATATGTAACTGTAATTGTGGTAAGAAAAATGAAATACTAGCTTCAAGTGACAATGTGTTTAACGTTATCGCAATGAATCTACACAACTCTTTATTGCATATTTACTTCAGTGACAACTTGCGCTGGTGGTATACTGTGCTGATCTAATGGTGGTCTTCTAAAATGTTATAATGAAACAGAAGATAATGAGCTCTTATACAAATTTACATATTTATTTAAGCACAGTAAACAGATTAAAAACCACATCTCCTCAGGACAAAAAGGGCATGACTGTACTGATAAGTTAACTGGCTCTCCCTTCTCCACCATACCTAGACCTTGGCCTTTGTCTATAGTAGAAACGTTATGCTGGGAACGCACAATGCAATTTCCCGTCTGATCGGCAGGAATCTGATGATTATTTCTGACAAGTCCAATCTGTTTCCATTTGCATGTACACACGCTACAACTTCCTGTCCGATTACCCATTGATCGGGCAGGAAATTGCATCTTGTTTTCCCAGCAATTAGACTATGACTCTATGGTAGGAATTAACCAGGGAACAACTCTGAGAGACAGTTAGTAACTGAACTATGGACTCAGTAAAGGGTTGTGAAAGATGGAAGATATATATAACTGAATAATAATAAAAATGCACTGTTATGATAATAATTTGCACAATATGATTTTCTGCATCTAAATTTAATTTGCTGCACTGTTATGTATGGCAAACAAAAAACAAAAAAAAAACATTTTTGGTTTAAAAATATTTATCAAGCATTTTAAAAACAAAAGGACTAAACAAAGGTAAAAGTGTATACACTTAATGGGGACAAAATGTGTGCTATGTGGATACGACTCTGTTACCCAGCAGAGCCCAAAACTGGCAACGAAAAAATCCAGCAGCCACCATGTCAGCAAGAGACCAGATGGAGAAATTGCACCTTTCAAAAAATGTTGGCCTAAAACACACCCTCACAGTTAAAAAAGTAAGGCAATCACCAATCGACGTGCCGTCCTGTGACCGGACCCAATGGGGAACAGGCCCGAGAGGATGTCCACACAGCATGACAATGTGTCAGTGAGTCACAGAGGAAGCCACGCACCACACTCAAAGCTTACTGTCTTGTTGCTAGGAAACAAAGGAAGCCCGACAAGCACTGCTACTGTCCACCGCACTAGAGAAACACTTACCCTTATAGTGTCTGGGAAGCTGGCGGTGGTGTTTCTCTAGTGCGGTGGCCAGTAGCAGTGCTTCTCGGGCTACCTCTGTCTCCTAGTAACGAGACAGGAAGCCCCAAGATCAAATGAAGTGCCTGCACTCCTGAAAATGGTTATATGTGAGAGGGTAGGAAAGATCCTCTAGTCCTCTCAATGTGCCCACCCCTGACTGAAAAGGGCAGGGGAGAAAAGGAGAGAAGG
The DNA here is from genome assembly GCF_040937935.1 of Hyperolius riggenbachi. Classification (NCBI taxonomy): domain Eukaryota; kingdom Metazoa; phylum Chordata; class Amphibia; order Anura; family Hyperoliidae; genus Hyperolius; species Hyperolius riggenbachi. The sequence continues at coordinate 341,980,723 of NC_090649.1, read as the reverse complement.
GGGTAGAAAGAGAAGAACAGAGGAACATAGAACATGAAAGAGGAATCCAAAAGAGTAGCTTATCTAGAAGAGTCGGTATTCAGTATGTGTTGAATTCTGTGGCCTAGATACTGAGACATATAAGTTGTATCCAAGGTTGCCATGTGTGCAGGATTTTTTTATGCATATCAAACAAAACACCGATAAGTTTCTCATTGACCATAATGTATGACATATGGTCTTATGCTGGGCATAGACGGTTCGTTTGTGTCCTTATCAATCGAGCCGTTGAAGGCTCAATTGATAATATCCAACAGGTCCGATGACCCGTCGGATAGATTCCCCGCTCGATCAGCGGGAATCGATCCGCGCGGACGAGCGGTGACGCACCGGCATCGAGCCGCTGGCTCGATACCGGCGCATTCTCGAACCATCTATGCCCAGCATTAGACTTCAAGTGAAGTTCAATTTTTTTTTTTTTTTACGTAATTCTTTGCTATCTCATTTTTGCCAATAGGAATAAAAAAAGTAGCTAATTTATTCTGGTCTACTATCTGGCTTTCTATTTTGCCAGGAAAGAGTGCTATCCATGAGTCCTTTCATATCTTAATGAGGAAGAGAGATTCTAACAGGCCAAAGGTCCTACTCCATAATGTAATCAGTCACAGGCACTACTAGTAGATGTGGAACACTGTGTCCTCATCTGCACACCCTCTAAAGCAGGGGTCCCTAACCACCGGGCCGCGGCCCACTGCCGGTCCGTGGGCAGTTGCCAGCTGGGCCGCGGCGGGTCTGGCCTCTCGCCCCCCTCCCCCCGCGGCTGCCGCTCCTGTCACCTTATAAGCTGGCGGCCGCTTCCTGTCACAGATTCCCCGTAGCCGCTATGAGGAATGCAGCATCTCCTATTACAGCAGCACTTCCTGCGCAACTGCTGTAAGGAGGGAAGAAAGCGAGACAGCGCCGGTTTCCATGGTAACGGCGATCGCCGATACAGGAAGCCGCTGTCTCGCTTTCTTCCCTCCTTACAGCAGCTGCGCAGGAAGCGCTGCTGTAATAGGAGATGCTGCATTCCTCATAGCGGCTACGGGGAATCTGTGACAGGAAGCGGCTGCCAGCTCAAAGCAGGTAACAGAAGCGGCGGCCGCGGGGGGAGGGGGGCTACACTGGGGCACTATACTAGCTATCCTGGGGCACTATACTAGCTGCACATGGGGCACTATACTAGCTATCCTGGGGCACACTGAACACTATACTAGCTATCCTGGGGCACATGGGGCACTATACTAGCTATACTGGGGCACACTGGGCACTATACTAGCTATCCTGGGGCACTATACTAGCTATACTGGGGCACATGGGGCACTATACTAGCTATACTGGGGCACACTGGGCACTATACTAGCTATCCTGGGGCACACTGGGCACTATACTAGCTATCCTGGGGCACTATACTAGCTATACTGGGGCACATGGGGCACTATACTAGCTATACTGGGGCACACTGGGCACTATACTAGCTATCCTGGGGCACACTGGGCACTATACTAGCTATCCTGGGGCACTATACTAGCTATCCTGGGGCACACTGGGCACTATACTAGCTATCCTGGGGCACTATACTAGCTATCATGGGGCACACTGGGCACTATACTAGCTATCCTGGGGCACACTGGGCACTATACTAGCTATCCTGGGGCACTATACTAGCTATCCTGGGGCACACTGGGCACTATACTAGCTATCCTGGGGCACACTGGGCACTATACTAGCTATCCTGGGGCACACTGGGCACTATACTAGCTATACTAGGGCACATGGGGCACTATATTAGCTATCTTGGGGCACATGGGGCACTATACTAGCTATACTGGGGCACTATACTAGCTATACTGGGGCACACCACACTGGGCACTATACTAGCTATACTGGGGCACTATACTAGCTGCACCGGGGTACCTAGACTCCCTATACTGGGGCAACTGCTTGCTGTGCCACCGCGAATACCCCCAACCCCCCCCCCCCCCCCCCCGGGCCCCAGAAAAAATTTGGGATGGTTACCGGTCCCGGGCCGAAAAAGGTTGGGGACCCCTGCTCTAAAGCACCTAGAGTCCACTGAGTTGGTTAGTTTAGCAAATCTGGCAGGCACTAAATACCATTGTGTAAATACTTTGTATGCCGATTCAATGGCAAAAATATTAGTAGAGCATCTAGCTATCCTCAGCTATCCATTCGACTCTGTCCTATGCTGTCACACCTCTTGTTCCGATCCCTGTATGCAGGGGTGCTGCATGGAGTCAGTACGTGAAAGTCTAGCACATATTCTTAAAAATGGAGGTGAACAAGGGGAAGACCTTGCCCTGTGTGAGGAATGAAATCCAATGTTTGATTTGTATATATTGGAAGAGTTCTTGGGGGAAGTTGTGTTTTTCTCGAATATCAGCCCATGTTAATAGGCCTCTACCACTTAATGAGCTGATGGGCGACCCACCAATTCAACGCGTTAGGATTGTTGTAGCTCGGCAAGAAAAGTAGATTGTGTGCTATGGGGCTAGTGGTAGGTGCGGAGGATTGTAGGCGGATGGAGTATCTGATAGAGTCCAAGACTCAGGGCCGGGTTGCCCATGACGCCAGGTGAAGCAGATTCATCAGGCGGCATGGGCCCTGGAAGCGGTATCCTCCCCGTCTGCCCCTAACACCCCCCCCCCCCCCCAGCCACTGCTCGTGTTACCTTCTGAGCTTGCTGCCTTCTGAGCTGGTGGCAGCTGTGCAGAGGAAGGGAGCAAGACAGTGGTTCCCTGCAGCGACCATATATAAGTAAGTACTTCCTGTATATCGCCATTACCAAGGGAACCGCTGTCCTGCCACCTTTCTCTTCACAGCAGCCACAGTCACGTTGCTGTGACTGATGTGAAGCCTATGACAGAGGAGAGGGGGCCTGCCGGGGACTAGTAGGTAACACGAGCGGTGGCCACGGGGAGGGAGGGGGAGCAGTCTGGGAGGCAACTCTACTAGCTATACTGGGGCAACTGTGCTACCTATACTGGGGCAACTGTGCTACCTATACTGGGGCATACCTATACTGGGGGCAACTCTACTACCTATACTGGGGCAGCAACTAAACTACCTATACAGGGGCAGCAACTAAACTACCTATACAGGGGCAACTATACTACCTATACTGGGGGCAACTATACTACTTATACTTAGAGCAACTATAATAGCTACCTATATATAAACATACAACTATTGCTGCAGGCAGCAAAAGTTTAGAACAGGCTGCTTAATCGGTTAGCAGGAATGGGTTTAACCACTTGAGGACCACAGTCTTTCTACCCCTTAAGGACCAGAGCCTTTTTTTCCATTCAGACCACTGCAGCTTTCACGGTTTATTGCTCGGTCATACAACCTACTATCTAAATGAATTTTCCCTCCTTTTCTTGTCACTAATACAGCTTTCTTTTGGTGCTATTTGATTGCTGCTGCGAGTTTTACTTTTTATTATATTCATCAAAAAAAGACATGAATTTTGTCAAAAAAATTATTTTTTTAACTTTCTGTGATAAAATTTGTCAAATAAAGTAAAATTTTTGTATACATTTTTGTCCAAATTTATTGTGCTACATGTCTTTGATAAAAAAAAAAAAACCCATTCAGTGTATATTTATTGGTTTGGGTAAAAGTTATAGTGTAACTATGGTGCAAAAAGTGAATTTTCCCATTTTGAAACATCTCCGACTTTTCTGACCACCTGTCATGTTTCATGAGGTGCTAACATTCCAGGATAGTATAAATACCCCCCACATGACCCCATTTTGGAAAGAAGACATCCCTAAGTATTCACTGAGAGGCATGGTGAGTTCATAGAAGATTTTATTTTTTGTCACAAGTTAGCGGAAAATGACACTTTGAGACAAAAAATTTCTGCTAACTTGTGACAAAAAAAAATGAAATCTGCCACGGACTCACCATGTCCTTCTCTGAATACCTTGAAGTGTCTACTTTCCAAAATTGGGTAATTTGTGGGGTGTGTTTACTGTCCTGGCATTTTGGGGGTGTTAAATTGTAAGCACCCCTGTAAAGCCTAAAGGTGCTCATTGGACTTTGGGCCCCTTAGCGCAGTTAGGCTGCAAAAAAGTGCCACACATGTGGTATTGCCGTACTCAGGAGAAGTAGTATAATGTGTTTTGGGGTGTATTTTTACACATACCTATGCTGGGTGGGAGAAATATCTCTGTAAATGACAATTTTTTTACACACAATTGTCTATTTACAGAGATATTTCTCCCACCCAGCATGGGTATGTGTAAAAATACACCACAAAACACATTATACTACTTCTCCTGAGTATGGCGATACCACATGTGTGGCACTTTTTTGCACCCTAACTGCGCTAAGGGTCCCAACATCCTATGAGTACCTTTACAGTGTTCTCCCCAGAAATATTTTCCAGCCGGGTGGCATGAAAAAGTAGCCGGGTGAGGAAGTAAGGTCACGCTGGGTGCTGCTGGGTGAAAAAGGAAACGCTGAACGGAGAGAAAGGGTCACACTGGGTGGGGTGGGAGTGGATCACGCTAGGTGGGTAGAAGTCGGCATAATGCTGGGTGCTGGTTGTGTGTGTGTGGGGGGGGGGGGGCTAGTGAGATAACTCGATCAAGAAACAAAAATCGCATTGCAAACAATCCCAGAATGCTGTATGCAGTTTATTTGTGATTTACATACATCACAATTATAGAATTATAGTGTGAATGCTTCCTGAGAGAAACTTTGTCATAGCGCTTCTCTGTTCACTAGCATTCAGCAAAGCTCTGTAAATTCCTGGAAAAGTATCTTAGTGTGAATGGGACCTTAGTGCCATAGACCCATCATCACGTATATGACCTGACATTCACCTTTCTCTGCATGCAATGTATTGTGACTCCTGCTGCTGGACATACACTAGGAGCAGAGGAGTGCTGACTTAAAGAAAACCTGTAACAAAAAAACCTTCCCGGGGGGGTACTTGCCTCAGGTGGGGGAAGCCTTCGGATCCTATTGAGGCTTCCCCTGTCCTCCTCGGTCCCACGGCGGCGGAGATAAAGCTCCACGAACAGCGGGGATGTAAATATTTACCTTCCCAGCTCCAGCGCAGTATCCTCTCTCTGCTCAGAGATAGGCAGAAATAGGCGATCGCTGTCGGGCCGGTATACTGCGCAGGCGCAAGTCACCTGCGCAGTGGAGCGGACCCGACGGAGATCGGCTTTTTTGCCTATCTCCGTGCTGAGAGCCGCAACAGCACCCCCGCTAGAGCCAGGAAAGGTGAATACATCGGCGCTTGTCGAGGGAGGATTGCCAGACACTTCGGGGGAGCCAGCGCTGGATTGCCTGCAGCTACAGCGGAGGGGGAAGCCTCACTGGGACCCTGAGGCTTCCCCCTAGCGAGGTGAGTACCCCTAGGGGAACTTTTGTTTTATTACAGGTTCTCTTTAAAGCTGGTCACACAGGCAGGCAACAGAGTGGTGATAACTCCAGAGACTTTACAAAAACCATGCTAGTTTAAAAAGCACAGTGATATAAGAGCATACAAGTATTCTGGCTGAACTCAATGTACGTATGGCTTTTTTTCCCACCTAAATTACTGTAACTGCTGAGATAAGACAGGCTAAATGTGTTATTAAATGCCATTGAACTTTTTGCCATTCATATTTGCCCATACTGAAAGCTGGATATCACAGTGATTAAACAATCACTGACACAAAAGATGTCAGTCTGGCATGAAGTGCAGAGGGCAGAGTAAATGCTGCACCGGGTTCATATTACAGCCCTGTAAACCACTCAGCTCTCCCTCACACTGAATGACCAGCATCTTGATATGTTAATGAGCCACACTTATCTGAGTATTCGGGACATTCCTGTGCACTGAAGGAGCTGGGAAGGCCTTTGTATCTGCTGCACAGATAATTGAGAAGGAGGAGAGCTTCTGTCCAGTGCTGGGAGAGATCGGGTGACTCGCCAAAAGGAATAGTAATAGACCCCTATGTACGTTCTATTCTATGGTCGGCTCCAGCAAAGTTCCCCAGGTCTGACTCATCTGTGCTAGGAGCTTCCCCCGCCTTTCCTCGCTGCTGATAGGAAGGAGCTGAGGAGGAGGGCGGAGATGTGTCTCTGCACTCAGCGCTGCCTGTCTGATTCAAAACTACACAGAGGAAAGAGTCTCTGCTTTTACACTCGGAGGCTAATCAAATCAGCCGGGCGGGAACAGAGACCCAGGTGGGCGCTCCGCACGGCTAATAGGCTCTGGGGAGAACACTGCTTTAGGATTTCACAGGTCATTTTGAGGCATTTGGTTTCTAGACTACTCCTCACGGTTTAGGGCCCCTAAAATGCCAGGGCAGTATAGGAACCCCACAAGTAAGTTGGACACATTCCGATCAGAAATTAGATCAGCGGTCAGCACAATCTCAGCACAGCTTGAGGAGTTAGGGGGCCGTACGCATGCTTTAGAAACGCAGGTGGACGACATGACGGACACTATTAACACTTTGCAAGATGCCCAATCTGCACAAGATGAGAGGCTGACGTCTGCTGAAACTAAACTAGAGGATATGGACAATAGGGGATGAATAGACAATCTAAGACTGAGAGCTGTCCCAGAGTCTGTTACTGACATAAGAGGTTTCACCCTTGCTCTTTTTAAAGCACTTCTCCCAGACTGTAACGAGGAATTGCTGAGGGTTGATAGAATCCATAGATCACTGGTCAAGCCTAAAAGATCTGATCTCCCTAGAGACATCATAATGAAAATGCATTATATGGAAACCAAAGAGCATATCCTGCGTGCTGCCAGGGAAATGGGTCAGCAAGGTATAGGTGAATTCAAGGTCCAAATCTACCCCGGCATTTCCCCTATAACTTTAGCTAAAATAAAAGATGTACACTGAAACCAGTTACACTGGCTCTTCAAAAGAGAGCAATACAATACAAATGGGGGTTCCCATTCGCTCTAATATTTACATGGGGCTCCAAGAAATATTTGATCACTACTCTTCAAGAAGGCCCGAGAGCCTTAAAGGAGAACAACGCTCTGGAAAATAATGAGGAGATGATCACTGATTCGAGGAGCACAACGAAACGTCTGCAAAGAGACTGGTAGGTGTTGCCTAATAATAACAACAAAAAGAGCAAAGAGAGACACCTTACCCCATCTAAAATCCAACAAGCTCAAAGATCCCTGCACTTAAACAAATGAGAGTCCTTTTTCTTCAACATCTTAACCCTAAGAATATGGGTCATCAATATGATTTGACTCTTAGCCTTCTAAAAGGGTAAAATGCACATCAGTCACCCAATTCGGTCCCAATAGCAGGCACTTATGATTTCAGTATGTGTAATTCGGCCGCTCTACAGTACGTATATTGTTAAGGCTATATTTTTATTGACTGATCAAAGAAAGTATCACTGCTACCCACTATGAAAATTGTGAGTCACAATGTCCAAGGGCTTAACAGCCCCATTAAAAGGAACAAATGCTGAGCTATAGTAATCACTAAAAGTGTTAGCAATATCTTTTGGGTTGTATAATGTTTGTTTGCTAAATGGGTGAATTAGTTTAGGGATTCTTGCTTTAGCCTGTTTGTGACGTAGATGTCTGGCCAGGTGAATACCCACTTTATTATTTTGGGAGTAGTATTTTAAGTGTGCTTTTTTTAGTTGATATTCATAATCAGAAGTTAGATGCATTCTTAAGTCATGTCTTGCTGCAAATAATTATTTTTCAATCTTATGGGAATAGTGTTTCTTAATTGCAATCTCTAGAGTTTTAATTTTATCCAAAATTTGATCTAATTGGAACGTTTTCGCTTTTCTTTTGTGTGCGTGCTCCCAACTAAATGAAAAAGCCTCTAATAAATGCCTTATGAGCATTCCATATTGTTTCTGCATTTACTTCTGTCCCAGAGTTAAATTGGAAATATTCGTCTATTTTCCCTTGTATTAGTTTAACATTATCTTCTTATTATTGTTAGAGAGATTGAGGCGTGATCTGACCACGTATTTGAATTTACTGATGATTCTGAAATTTTTGGGAGGGAGGATTTATCTGTAAGGAAAAAAATCAATCCGTGAAAAGCACCTGTGGACAGAAAAGAATGTGTATTCTATTTCGTTAGCGTGTAACACGCTCCAAGGATCACATAGTCCCTCTTCAACTAAGAGTTTGTATATAGATATGCTTCTTTTCGTTCCTTTATGAGAAGTGTCTAATATGGGGTTAATACATGCGTTGAAGTCACCTCCCAAGATCAGAAATCCTTTTTCATTATCCCGGACTATGTTCATCAAGGCATGGAATAACCCCTTTTGGCCATAATTAGGAGCATATAAGTTAACTAATGGGAATAGTTCATCATTAATTAACCACTTAAGTCTATCTGGACAGATATATCCATCCAGATAGACTCTGCTGCTGCCACTGTGCCGTGTGCGCGATCGCGCGCTCCCGCCGCCTGCCGTTAGCCCCGAGATCAATGAATGGGAATATAGTTCCCATTCATTGATCTAAGTCCCCCACAAAAAAACTTTCTTTCTGCAGAAAAAAAGTTTCCCGTACTCCTAATGCTTCCTGGAAGTGAGATCGTTCGCTTCCAGGACTTTTTGACTGTAAAAAAGTAAATAATAGTAAAACTACACCCACATACATTTTTTATTGAATAAATACATTATATTACATATAGAACTGTAGAGAGGAGACAGACGTCTTTTTTGTACCGCCACCGGAGCGCTAACATCTTCCCCTTCTGGCAAGCAGCTATTTCCCCAGTCTTCAGCATCTGCTTGGCAAAAGCCAATGGCATCTCCCTCCTGTTAGCCCTAACAGTGCCACAGTGGTCAGTCTTATGCCTTATAAAAAACTCAGACGGTTCAGGGGAGGTATAGAAATTGCCTGTGGTGACACAGTAGCCTTTGTCCGGTAAAGGCTCCAGAACAGACAGTACAGACGATGTGGCCACTCCATTCTCGCTAAACCTGGGGCAAATTTTGGTGCCTTTTCCCGTATACATAATAGTGTTCCAGATGTATCCAGTACCTGACTCACATAGCATATATGACTTGATCCCAAAGCGGGCTCGCTTGGAAGCTATGTATTGGAGCCAGCTCAGCCTCCCCTTATAGACAATCAGGTTCTCGTCCACGCTGATGTCCCTCTGTGGCACATAAGTGGTCCTGAAATTTTCCACAAGTCCGCTTGGAATTGCACACCACTGCCGAAGTGCTGGATTGTAGTAATATACGATAAATTCTTCAGCATACATCATTGGAAGGACATTGGCAAGGACGGTTACTACAAGTAGCACAACTTTGTGACGGTGATTACACCAACCTGTTGGATCAAATATAGATTGAGAAGCAATACCAGGTTGCGAGTGGACTGTGGTAACGGATCGACAGGGAAACACAAGGTATACGTTGAAGTGCATGTACTGTCCTGCCATATATATCTTCAGATGGATTTGGGAACAGGATCATTTGAACCTTTTACTTACTCACAGGCAGAGATTGATTCCATCCTTTTTGCAGATACCGACACTGCCTTTTGGGGCGATACCACAGCAGACCTTTTGAAAGAACTTAGACGATTAAGGAAACGTAAAGCAGATCTTGAGCTGCATGGTCAAACACTGTCTCAATACTATAAATTGAAAAAGATCCCAAAAGGATTCAGGTTGCAAATACAACCTACCATCAGTCACCATAAACGTGAGTTTTGTGAACGGTGGTGTGCACTATCCACCCAGCATTCTTTAAATTATATGCTTATGGTCATAGAGGAAGTCAAAGTTTTACTGGCGGGCACCAATAAGGATATTGGGAAAATTACCGCACTCATACAACATAAATTAAAGACCGGCAAGGAAACTAAACTGCAGAAAGACCTCGACCAGCTCGATATAGATATTGAGAAATATATAGATCAACAACGGCAGTATAAAAGAGATAAGTTCAAACTAGTGAACCAGGACTATCAAGAAGGGCGTGTATATCCATGGCTCAGTGGGATCAGAGAAGGTGGCAATCCACGCTTCCCACCAAGGTTCCCAAGGAAGTCAGGACATCCTAGGAAGCCTAGGCCGCAGAAGCCTAAAGGCAAGGAGAGTGACATTGGGAGTGAGAACCCTACGTCTGACAGTGACAGTGCCCCGGGACCAGCACAAAGTCCTAGCACCCTTTTCAGGAGGGAGTCGCAGGAGGAGACCCAGGAGGGGCAGGAAAAGCAAGGACAGGCGCACACTCTCCAGTACAGACCAGGCAACAGAAACACCGACAGTGAACTTATCACAGAAAGTACTGTCTGCAGAGGAAGTAAGCGTACTGTCTAGAGGTCTTTCATTTTGCCCTTACACCAACTTTAATAAATTTGACTTTGAAATTAACATGTTTAAGTTCGAACGCAACATAAAGTTGAAACAGTACTTCTCCAAAGAACCAAGGACCATCAAAGAGGTATCTGAATGCCCGTTCAAGCTTAAGAGCAACTTTATCCCACCAGGTCAATTTCCATCTATTGAAACTTTCACGCAGACCATCAAATATGAAGTCCTACAGGGGGCTGATACTATCCGGCCTAGATACAATCTGATGGCAGGTGAAAGAGCGGCACTGGATAACCTGAAAAAAGATCATACCATTATAATCAAGCCAGCGTACAAGGGAGGTGCCTTTGTTGTGCTGGATTACAGTGAGTATCGGGGAGCGATGAATGATATGTTGAGTGATACAGAAAGTTACAGGAGAGTGATGGGAAATCCCACCACCACAGTGGTTGCTAAGATCAACCAACTTGTGGAGATGGGTTACCAGAATGGTTGGATCACGCCTGAAATGAGAGGATATCTTATGTGTGAATATCCACAAACCCCCGTGATATACGGACTGCCAAAATTACATAAAGGACTGACTCCTCTTAAATACAGACCCATTATCTCTGGATCTGAATCAGCAACGCAACCCATGGCGAGGTATGTAGATTTCTATCTACAACCATTAGTTAAGAAGTTGCCAGCATACCTCAGAGACACTGATGATTTCCTGAGTAAGCTCAATAATTTCCAAGGGGACATTGACTCTGTGACCATGTGTTCTATGGATATTTCGGCACTATACACCAGTATTCCTATTGATATGGGGTTAAAGGCTGTGAACTATTTTTGTCTAAACCTGAGAATGATCAAGCTCCCATTGAATTCATTAACCAATGTTTAGAAACTGTATTAACCAACAATTTCTTCCGTTTTGAAAATGAATGGTTTGAACAGGTTAAGGGAACAGCAATGGGAAGTTCGGCCGCTCCCTCAGTTGCAAATTTATTTATGGGTTTCTTGGAAGAGACGATGATTTACCCCAACCATTTATACAAAGAAAGTGTAAAACTGTGGCTTAGATTCATAGATGATGTGTTTGTGATTTGGGAAGGGGATACTAAGAAACTGCAGGAATTTATTCTGTTCCTCAATAGTGTTGCTGATGGCATTTTGTTTAATCCTGAAATCTCAAGGGAAAGTATTACATTCCTAGATGTCAAAATCTGCAGGGGGGAGGGAGGTTTCTCGACCACTCTGTACCAAAAACCCACGGACCGCAACAGTTTGTTGCGGGCAGAGAGTTATCATCCCCCGCACCTTGTCAACTCATTGCCAATTTCTCAGTTCCTTCGGGTTCTGAGGATTTGCAATACTGACAAGGAGCGGGACAAACACATTGAATCTATGCGTTGCAGGTTTTCTGAACGAGGGTACTCTGAAACCATCCTTGCTGATGCTCTCAGCAAGGCATGGGAGAGATTCGACGGGGACTCCAGACCAAACAAGAAACATGAGTGTATAGCATTGGTGCAAACGTTTGGGCCCTTAGCCAAACAAATCAAGAGTTCAGTACTGAGGAATCATGTTATTCTACAGGCTGACAAAAAACTTACTTCAGTGGTTAAAGAGAGACCCCTTTTTGCGTACAAAAACTGCAAAAATATTTTCAGTACTCTGGTCCAGGCAGATCCCTGGCAGAAGTATATGCAGAAACCATTTAAATTCTCGGAGTGTACTGGATGTTACAAGTGTTACAAGTGTAACATATGTAACTCACTGATTACGGGAAGTGCGTTTACCCATCCACACAGCGGGAAAAAGTATGCCATCAGGGATTATGTCAATTGTGACACTAATCATGTGGTTTACATGCTAAAGTGCCCTTGCGGGATGGCGTACGTCAGTAAAACCGCGGGTTCCTTTAAGAAACGTCTTCAAAGACATTGTAGTGACATTCGCACAATGTATAGGGCCGTCGAGAAAGGAGAGACCCTGGATGTCACGAAGCCTGTAGCGCTGCATTTCATTGAGCAACAACATCAGGTGCATAGCCTCAGGGGTATGGTTATTGAGTGGGTTCAACCACCCAGGAGAGGTGGTAACAGAAAACGCCTACTCTTACAGAGAGAGGCATTCTGGATTTATACATTAAATATCGTAGCACCTGCGGGTTTAAATAGTCATAATGGTCTTACCTGTTTTTTATCTGACAGATAAAGTATAGTGAAGTATGCTGAAGTGTAACAATATTTTGCTCTGTTGATAATTTGTAAATAATATGTATTTATGTTTTTATTTTGCAGGGCTTTCTTCAATCCTATTCTTGGGGGTAATGGGGTATCCTGTCCTATTTGTTTCCACGGTGTCATGTTATATCTCTATTATTCTGGTGGTATGTAAGTAGTATTTCTCTTCTTTCCCATCCCCACTGAGGTGTGCTATACCCAGGCTTTTTTGCTTTATGCAGGTTAAGATTGGGGGTAATGTGTATTTGCGGCTTTTTCCTTAATGTAGCCCAGATCCCATGTTTTTGAACCAGGAATTATCATGAGTGTACCTAATGCTCTGCTTTGTCCCTTTTGCACTTAACCCTCCTGCTGCTGTTTTGCAGCAGGCTAGGTTTTTACGCTGCGTGCACACTGCTCAACCCTGGGGGGGGGGGGGGGGGGGGGTAGCAGGTGCACGCTAGTATATATGTGACTATTTGCAGGCTGCATCTGGGGTGTCATCGTAACCTCAGTTTGCACTTGCAATATACCGGATAGCCGCACAGCCAATTGCAGTGCCCGGGGTTTCGTTTCGGCAAACTGTTACAATGTGTACAGGTTAAACAGGGGAAAAAAAGGTATAGCGCTCAACAGTTCAAATGATAATTAGACCAGAGTAATATTAGCTACGGAGCGAGTGAGACGCTGAATCAGGAGCTGGATTTTGTAATGCACATTTTTGTTTGAAGCTTGTGAGTGCACTATTTTAACCTTTTTATAATAAATAAGACAGTATTACGCTATGTCAAGGCCTGTTTAGTTCATAGGTAGCCACAATTTGAGTGACACGCCAACAATAATTTATGAAAAACGCTGAAGCTGGTCTATCATGAGGTCAGCATTTACATCAGGTGAGAGGCTGGTTTGAAAAACGGGTGATAGCACATTGGATGCATTGCTAAAATCAGTGCCTCACTGGGGTCAGTGGAATTTTTTTGGTGGCGGTGTTACAGGAAGTTTAATGCAGAGTTACACTATGATCATGTATTTGCTTACATGTATCGAGCACTGAAGGTGCGGGGATCGTGAAGCAAGCTGGTGTGGACTGCTGATTATTATCATAAACGCATTTGCCGATCGTGATTGGTTGGCCACAATATCTGGTGAGCGTATATGTGTTATGAAGTTATATTGAAGAAGATCTTGCATGAAGAAATTCTAGAAGGAAATAATGTGACTTTTAATTAATTTATTTTAATATTATTTTATTTTTAATCTGTTCCTGTGGCTTAGGGGTTAACTAAGAGATTATTGTATGTAGGATAACAGGAGCTAATATTACTCTGGTCTAATTATCATTTGAACTGTTGAGCGCTATACCTTTTTTCCCCTGTTTAGTCAACTGAGATATACACTCTGTGTGGTAGATAGCGATCCAGTAGCAACTATATGCATGTGAATTGAAATTAATATAAAGCTGAAACATTATTGGAGTGGACAGAGGAGCGCACGGTTGGACCATTATCTCTAATGTGTACAGGTTGCCTTGACAACTGGTGGGACACGTGGATTTGTTGGACTGATCCGCAGACCAGCCTATCCCAGCGCAGAGTCCTCGCACGCAGACGGCGCGCACATCACACCGGCGATGACGGCAGGGGAGGTTTTCCCCTGACTTTGAGCTACGCTGGTAGTGGCCAGTCGGAGCTTCAGCTGGGTACACTCCCAGCACTTGGAGAGGCGGGATTTCCGCCCTAACGGCCGCAACAGGGCACTGGTGTCCTGATTTTGGAGACATGGCAGATCACTGGAGTGCATGGGGAACTGGCAGGCAGGTAATCCCATGGTGCCTATGACAGGGACATGTTTGATCCCTTGTGTTATGCTGATGTGCATTGTATAGGAGTTGTTTACATATGCTAATTAGCTACTGCAGTGGCAATTTTGAATTAGCTTGTGGAGGGGTTTATGATTTGTTGTACTGCTTATAAGGTGTCTGGCTGTTAATCACATTGTCACCATTCTGTGTTTGTTACCCTTGACACGGGGCCCTGAAACGAATCGTCGGTGTTTATGGAATGGCATGTGTCACTTTAATTGAATTAAAATATTGAACTTGGTTCATTCAGAGTGTGCGGATCATCTGGATGTTTTTCTGAAATTTTCCACCACCATCTGGTAGACCTCCCAGATCTTTTTTTTTAGTTTTGGAGCAGGGTGGGTCGACTCCTCAAAGTTGTCATTGTTGGTAAAGTGGAGGAATTTCATTATGAGGGATAACCGGTACTCGGACATCACTGTTCCAAAGAAGGTGGTCGCAATTATTTTATGTGTGCTCCAGTACCATTTTTGCAGGGGCTTCCCCACCTCTCCCTGCAGAATGATCAGGCCCAGGAACAAGCATATATCATATGCTGTGACCGGCTCCCATGTCCTGCTACTGGAAAAGCGTCCTTGTGGAGCAGCCAATTGTTGGGTGGCATAACGATTGGTCTCCTCCACTATCTTTTCAATAAACGCCTTCGAGAAGAAAAGCTGCAGGTACGCCAGGTGGTTGCACTCAAACTCTTTCTTCAGGCCAGGCTCCCCAGTAAAAAGGAAACGTGGGGGTGGTGGCAGAGCCTGAGAGAGGTCGATGGGGCATCAAACCCGGACATCACTGACCTCGGTGGTGATGGAGTCCTTGCCGCTACCTGGGTCGGATAACAGATCCCCAGGTGTGTCACTGTCACTTGAGTCTAGCTCGGGGCTTACCGCTCCTGACATGTGTCACTCAGCCCGAGCTCAGCTCGGAGAATACTGCCAGGGGGGTTAATGCATTGTAAAGTGATGGGCCATAGATCTCCTACCACTCCAGTCCTGTCCCCATCACATTTTCCAACATGTCCAATCGGACTTTTAATTGTTGAACAGCACACTTGATAGGATATGTAAGAGCAATCGATTAGTGGCAGATTTGAAAGTGATCAAATTTGCCAGATATCGTAAAAAATGAATGCTTGTATGACTGTATGTAATGACTAATAATAGAGCAACATTGTCTACAATGGACTTCTTATTCTTTATATGTTCTAGAGACATGAATTTGCGGGTTTTTTGTCCCCCTAGTTTTAAAAAAGTTATTTCTTGTACAAAACTGAATGAATAAGACAATTACCAAATATACTTAAATATAATTGCATGCAAATTACCATGCATGATGTTTTCATAATGGGTATCTCGCTCTCCGATCTGAATTTCTTTTCAATCTCTTCCCAGTTCCGTTCTTTGTCTTTAAATAAAATTCTGCAATTCATAAAAAAGTGCATGTTTAAACAGGTTAACATATACACAAAACCTCACAAAAGTAAGTAGACCCCTCACATTTTTGTAAATATTGTATTATATATTTCATAAGATAACAAAGAACATATGACACTGTTACAATTTAGAGTAGTCAGTGTACAGCTTGCATATGTAAATTTGCTGTCCCAAGGTTAAGAATGTCAAAATTCTGCCCAATTAGACATTTTCCCTCCCTGTGGTTACATACTTTTTTTTAACAAATAAGTTTTATTGAAATTTTGGTTATACATCACAACAAGTAACATACAAACCCTCAGCATCCCACCCCAATCCCCCCCACCCTATCCCCCCAGGTCTTGCTTGCATTGTAAAATATAGCCAACCATTTCTAGGTGTAAAACACGCTAATTCTACATATCATATTCGATACCTTGATCTTTAAGATGTTCTATCCATGGGATCCAGATACTGTCAAATTTAAGAGGACACTTTCTTTGTATGTATGTTAGTTTATAAAAAGGTAAGACAGCGTTTACCATTGTTATCCATTCTGTTACTGTTGGAGGACTCTGTCTGATCCAATGGGTAGTAATATTTTTCCTGGCATAATAGCATAAGAGATCCCAAAGTGTCAGCAGCCTTCTATTGGGAGCTATGTCACCCGCAACCCCCAGTAAATGTGTTTTAGGGCTAAGATTGATCGGTCTTTCAAAGATTTTCTGGAGGCGAGTGTTTATTTGGTTCCAGTAGATCTGTATGTGGGGGCACAACCAAACCATATGGATAAAGTTTGCCTGTCGTTGGTCACATCTGGGGCATCTATCAGACCTCCCCGGATACATTTGTGCCAGACGGTGAGGAGTAAAGTATATTCTGTAGATAAATTTCAGTTGGACCAGCCTGTCTTGTGGTTACATACTTAGTTTGGTTGAAAAAAAGACATCTCTCCCTCAAGTTCAACCAGAAAAAAACCCTATACTAAACCTGCAGCTATCCCAGTTGATCCAGAGGAAGGTGGAAAACCTTTACAGACTTGGGCAAAGTAGCCTTAAAAGTCAAAAATTCCTTCCCAACTGTAGACGGCAGTCAGATAAATCCCTGGATCAACAGGTAAAAGTTGGCAGCACTCCTAAACAAGGCTGCATCTGAAATGACTACCAACAGAGGCACCTTGGATTCAAAACAGATGCTAAACTATACAATCAAGAGGAAGCTCTACACAATGAGTTCACAATTTGTGAGTCCCAATCCTGGATAGAAAAAAAGTGCATATAATAAGTCCTTATACACTTCACATATAAGAGTCCTTTAGATTTCACACATCAAATTCTAAGCAGATTTCGGGTCAGCTTGCATCAACTTAAGAGCCTAGAGATGGCCCGAACCGTTCGCCGGGCGGATCTCTCTGGGCCGTGTATTACTTCTGGGTCGCTATGACCCAGAGTAGTACGCCTGCGCTGGCCCGGTGGTGCGCATCCTATATCGCGCTCCTGTTGCCGGGCACTCTCTGTGCATGAGCGTGACGTCACTCATGACGTCACGCACATGCACAGAAAGTGCCCGGCAACAGGAGCGCAATAGCGACCCGGAAGTAGTACACGGCCCAGAGATGCAGAGATGTTCGCCAGCGAACGGTTCGGGAACCGTTCGCGACTTCTCTAGTTAAGACATGCCATTTACTTTCCATGGATATATATAGCCTCTACCGCACCCTTTGTATAGCACGCATCTGTATGACTAGCAGCATAGATGTGTAGAGCCTAATTATAGGCAGGATACACAACGTGCATTCAAAATAGATGCACCAAAATTAACATAATGGATGATATTAGCTTCCAAAACAGTTTGCATGCAGAGTGTTTCGTACTAGACCCTTTCACCACGATTAGGTCTGTATAAGGATCCCTGTCAACTTTACCTTTTTTTGGAGCATTCAAATTGTTTTGCTCAGTGTGGGAATTTAAAGTGGATCCGAGATAAACTTTTTCTCATTGCATAATTGTGTTCCTTTCATATAGTTTATAGGGCATTCCTCAAGCCAAATACTTTTTTGTTTTTGTTTTAATACTCTAATTCCCAATAAACTAAATAAACCACACCCACAGGTTTTCAGAGAGCCTTGGCAGTAGCAAGGGCTCATGGGAGCTCAGTCTGAGCAGGAGAAGGAGGAGGTGTTACTAGCCATTGATTTTAGAGGCAGAGGGGAGGGATTAGGTTTTTTTCACAGGCTGAGTGCTCAAGATACAGATAAGCCTGCCTCTGTGTAATGTTTACAAACAACATGGCTGCTGTCATTGTATCACAGGAAGAAATAATCATTTTCTATTAAAGCTGTTTGCAGCTAGATTTTCTGTGTAAACTATCTAAACTTTAGATAAGATATATAGACTTTTTTTTTTTTTTTTAATACTCTAATTCACTATAAACTAAACAAGCCTCGCCCACAGCTCCTTTTGTGCCTTGGCACTGTAGCAAGGGCTTATGGAAGCTCTGTCTGGGCAGGAGGAGGAGGAGGTCACTAGCCATTGATTTCAGAGGCCGAGGGGAGGAAGGAGGAAGAGAGGGGACTGAATTTACACATAGGCAAGTTGATAGTATCTCCAGCCCTCAGCCTGTGACAATCTGACAAACAGAACATGGCTGCCCTCACTGTATCACAGGAATAAATAATCATACACTTTTGAATCTAAACTTTAGATAAGATATATAGACAAGTTACTTGTTATAGTTCGTTTTTCATCTCGGATCTGCTTTAAAGAAAAAAAAATAACGTGTGGTCCCGAGTCTCTTTAACTCCTTGCCCCCAGGCAGGCTGGGAAAGCCAGAATGTGGAGCTTAAACCGCATGGGGCCACCCTGAGCTATACCAGCCTGTATGGTCCATGGTATGGGGGGCTCTGGAAGAGAGGGGTGGGCAAGCCTCCCCCTCTCCCCCAGATTAGACAAGGGGCTCTTCCCCACCTTCGGTGCCCAGGATGAGGTGGGAGTTGACAAAGCCCTTGTAAGGTCACACTCTGCTTCAAAACCACCATATAGCTTTATTCAAAAATCGTACAAAACACTGAATTGTCACAACTGTGTCTCTTTAAAATCATAAAACACACTGCGGGATGTAAAATGCACAGCTGGCTGGGCTCACACACATAGCACTTCAATCGCACCAGTTGCACCTGGGATCCCACCATGCACAAGCTGTATCTACACTAAGACACAATTGTGTGAGGCCTGCTCCTATCAGACAGATTATCCAATTCTAGAGATCTTCCTTGTAATCAAAGGTTAGATTTCCACTGGGCAGTAATCAGTGAACAGAAGAAATGTGATATCTCTATTCCGCAGATCCATCAAACCGTATGCAGTACTGCGACTACAGTTCTATAGTGTACATACAGGTTTCCGCCTCAGTGAGGCTCTCACCACTCAGCCGTGTAGTTAAAGGCCCATCAAGTGTCCTGTAGCTGCGGATGCAGGTCAGCATATTCACCTGGTTCACACCTCTACCATCAACAGGTTCACACCTCTACCATCAACAGGTCCTGTGTACAGCAGTACTGGTGAGATCCCATTGGGGACAGTGGGCTGGCTGGATCGTGCATGCATGTGCCGTTCACTGGAATCGAGTCAGCCACACTAACCCTCTTGTATACAACATTCCGCACGGTCCGGCGGCAGACTCCAGCGTAGGTACAGGACAGTTTTTATTACATATAAAATTAGCTGTTACCTCCCACACCAAAAATTACCCAAATAAAGTTTTTAATAGAAAAAAAATTACAATAAAAATACAAAACAAAATAAAAAACAAATAGTTACCGAAGGATCTCTACAGTTCACAACACCTCCACTGTCACCACCAGAACGAGAGGAAAAAAAGATATTGCAAAACCACAGGTTGTGGTGGACTATAACCACACCATGGGTGGTGTGGACAGAGCTGACCAGATGGTGACCTTTTCTCCTGCCGTAAGGAAACAGCAGAAAGAATACTACAAGATTTTCCTGGAACAAAGCATCTGGAACGCCTACATTCTTCACACGCAGCGAAGTGACAGGCCAATCAGGGCATAGGGAATTGGCCAAATGAGGAAACCTTGGTCCGGCCGGGGAGACCATCACGTCCAATCAGGAAAGGAGAGGAGAAAGGGGGCGGCCTTGATTGGCGGGTCTGGGGCAGCGCCGCCCCCGCCTGATTGGTAGATAGATTGGAAAGGAAACCGTGAACGGTAGAGTACGCTGTGGAGGGGGGTGGACCGGATGAAAGAGAAGCTTCCAAAGACAGGGCTGGAGCCGGAAAGCGTTGCATTAGAGGGTGTGCAGTGAAGTCTGCCCCATCAGCGTGGGGATAATTGAAAGCATTTCCATGCAGTGTGCCAGACGCGAGGATGAAAGCTGAAAATGGATCCCCACCTGCTCGATGCAGCATGCTGGCTGCAGGAAAATAGAATGTGGAAGATGCAGGACTCGGAGACAGACTGTGCGAGTGAGGGCACTCTGGTCACTTGCACTTCCTTGTGGAGGGGGGGGGGGGGGGACACATAAACGCACATTCGGACTATAAGACACACCTACTTCCCCCCCACACTTTTGGGGGAGAAAAAGTGTGTCTTATAGTCCGAAAAATACGGTAGGTACTAGCTCAAATGAACAGTTTTACACCTGTTAAACTGTATGGTTACCAAGTGGTTCAGAGCCAAACAAACATTGATTATTCCAAAAAACATACAGATAAGTTAATTGTCTATTTCCCTAAATGAACAAGAAACTATTGTATGCATATTATTAGGGTATAGATTTGATTACAAGTGCCTCCGGGGGACAGTTAATAACATGATAATATATTCTGTAAAACACAGTGAAAAATGTCAGCACTATATAAATACCAAATAATAATAATAATAATCATCCACTTTACTCTATTTTGTATATGTAGCCAAATGAGTGCGTTCAAACAATTTGTATAGTGTTTGTACAGTCTTCGTGTTTGTCAACAGCATGTTTAACGTGCTATAAATAAACATTCCGTTACATAGTTAGTTTGGTTGAAAAAAAGACATCCGTCCATCAAGTCCAACCAGAAAAAAATACATAAAGTAACAATAAATAATAATAATAATAAAAAAAATACTGTCCTGAACCTGCACATATCCCAGTTGATCCAGGGAAGGCGAAAAACCTTACAAGGCCTGGGCCTGTTAGGGAAAAATTCCTTCCTTACTCCAGAGATCTCACCACCAGAGCCCCTGAGAGATAGGAGAATATAGCCGGGGTTAGGAGCCTCTGGTAATGGGTCAGCAGGTGGGCAGAGCTGGGAACTCAGGTGCACAGAGATCTCACCATCAGAGCCCCTGAGAGAAAGAAGAATCCAGCAGGGGTAGGGGAGCCACTTGTAATGGGTGCAGCAGGGGTGCAGAGCTGGGAACTCAGGTGCACAGAGATCTCACCATCAGAGCCCCTGAGAGAAAGAAGAATCCAGCAGGGGTAGGGGAGCCACTTGTAATGGGTGCAGCAGGGGTGCAGAGCTGGGAACTCAGGTGCACAGAGATTTCACCACCAGATCCCCTTAGAGAAAGAAGAATCCAGCAAGGGAAGGGGAGCCTCTGGTAATGGGTGCAGCAGGGGTGCAGAGCTGGAAACTCAGGAGCACAGAGATCTCACCATCAGAGCCCCTGAGAGATAAAATAATCAGGGGGGGGGGGGGGGGGTACCTCTGGTAATGGCTGCAGCAGGTGTGCAGAGCTGGGAACTCAGGTGCACAGAGATCTCACCACCAGATCCCCTGAAAGAAAGAAGAATCCAGCCAGGGGAGGAGCCTCTGGTAATGGGTACAGCAGGAGTGCAGAGCTGGGAGCTCAGAGATCTTACCATCAGAGCCCCTGAGAAAGAAAACGATCCAGGGGGGTGCCTCTGGTAATGGCTGCAGCAGGTGTGCAGAGCTGGGAACTCAGGTGCACAGAGATCTCACCACCAGAGCCCCTGAGAGATAAAAGAATGCAGCAGGGGGAGGGGAGCCTCTGACATAACGGGATTCAAGGCGGCAGGCTTATGTAACAGGGGATTACCCCATGCGATGTACTGGTAGGACAAGGGGGGCTTGCAGGGGGTGGTGACATAAGAGGGGATTGCCTCTGCCAAGCTACTTACAGGGGAGGACAGGGGTGGCTGGATGATGTAAGAGGGGATTTCCCCTGCGTAACACCTATGAGGAGGAGGAGAGGGGGCGGGGGTGTTTGACATAAGAGCGGATTCCCTCTGCAGTGTTACCCCCCCTACCTCTGCCGGACAGGATACGAAAGGGGAGAGCTGCATGGCTACAGGACATGATATGGGATCTGGCACAACACGAATGGGAAGAGCTGCAGGACTACAGAATGACAGCACAAGATCTCACACTGCAGGAGGCATAGTTAGAGAAAAAATAATAATACTTTATCAAGGTGTGTGCCAGTACAGTGCAGGGCAGCAGCAGACGCCACAGCTGTCAGTTTCCTGTAACAGGGCGACTGATGATGACCTCATGACACTGGGCTGTAAATCTCATTCTGTGGGCTTGAATGGTCATGTCTAACTCCAAGTGTAACACCGCCAACAGAATCAGACTCTGCACCTCCCATGGAGTGAGAGCTGCAAGATGGAGGGGGAACTGCAAGATGGAGCCTGCCATTCTCTTTTATTCATAGTTGTATTGCACAAATATACTGTATCTACTTTTATATTGCCCTTCACAAGTGTTTTGTATCTAATCATTAATTTCAAAGGGATAAGGAGGCTCAATTTAGTGACCTTTTTTTGGTTCAGTTCCTCTTTAAACATACGGATGAACATCTCTAGTCCTTTCACCCTGTTGCTCTGAGGTGCTGCTTTTGCAACAGTAACTATCCTCTTTTCGCTGTCCCTTTAAATCCCCAACCACCTATTTAATTGCCATACAGCTGTGAGTTAGGGTCCCTGTCACCTCTTTCTTTCCCTATTCAACATGTCCTCTGCCACTAAATATGTTTGTTACGCTGAGCACCAGTCACAAACTCCCTCATCTCTGAAAGCAGTCACTGTGGTTACAACTTAACTGCCTATGCCCCACACACACTCTATGTCTCACTCTGCGGAGACTTTCTATGTATAGAACTCATCTTATGGGATGCCCTGATTCGTATCATTGTGATTTTCATTTAAATAGAATCCGTCCTGGCGATTGTTTCACAATGATTATAACCTGCTTTGAACTTATTAGACGTGGGTGGATACTCCTTTTGTCATCAAGTGCAATATTATTTCTTGATAACTGAAGGCCAAACTATGCACCGATTGTAACTAGTTTACGGTGATTGTTACTACCTGCTTGTAACTATTCATGTATTGTTGTGCTGCATGGTTACGCCTACCGAGCCTGGCATGATTTACCCCTTTTTTGCACCTTTAAAGGTATAAATATGCTTACAAATACTAGACTTCTTCAGCCAGCACCAGCCAGTACAACCCTTTTTATGCACATGTTTTTACACACTTTCTAAGTGTTCAAACTTCTCCAACCCAGTATAAGCCTACACCTCGTCGCTGGGCAACAACCCTCCCTTCCCTTATGTGTTTGGTCTCACTGTAGTTGTAAATTCTAGTCAGGGCACATTGAGTTTTACCAGTTGATGAGATGGCTATTAGAGATGGCCTGAATAGTTCGCCGGCAAGCACTATTTGGCGAAGATCAGGTATTTGTGCTCACCGGCGAGCACATGGTGCTATTCAATCTGCCCCCATACATCATTGGGCTAAACTCTGACCCCCTTACATTACAGTCAGCAGGCACATGGCAGCCAATCAGCCGGCACTCCCTCACAGACCTTACAGCCCTTTATAAAAATGCTGCAGTGCCTGCCATGTTCCAGTCTGTCTTTGGCTGGAATAGAGAGAGGAAGGGATAGAGCTGGCTGGTGATATAGAAAGCTTTAGCTAGACTTGTTTATTTTGATCTTCGCTGGCTGATAGCTGTTTAATCATCCCAAACAGCCCTTCTGAGGGCTACTTCATCCTTCTGTTGTTTTTTTTTAATTTGTGTGTGTGTGTGTGTGTGTGTGTGTGTATGCGACACTCCACAGCCCACAGGCACCCACCATTGTGCCCAGTGCCCACTACAAGAAAAATACAGGGTGAGCCATTTATATGGATACACCTTAATAAAGTGGGTATGGTTGGTGATATTAACTTCCTGTTTGTGGCACATTAGTATATGTGAGGGGGACTTTTATCTTTGGGGTCATCTGAAGGCAATTGTCTCTGCTGTGAAGATACGAGATGTGCAGCAGCACCTGAAACTACGGATACTGAAAGCCTGTGCTAGCATTTCTGTGGTGTTGCTATCAGTGTGTGAAGAGTGGGAGAAGAGGGTTGCATTGACAATCCAACACAATGGGCAGCATATTGAACACATTTTATAAGTGGTCAGAAACTTGTAAATAACTCATGAAAGAATAAAGTTATGTTAAACCCAAGCACACCTGTAAGAATCCCTCATGTAGCGTATTCTGTCCGTTGCAGTGGAGCTGCAAACGGACAGTTCTGGCTTATCTGCTTGCATTCGGTTGTGCATTTGCAATCGCTCTGCAGTTCTGGGCAGTTTAGGATGCTGTCATCATTCCACCAATTGCTTGTTGCAGCTGAGCTGCGACCAGATAGCCCTGGATTTCCTGCATGCATGTTGTTACATAATTCTGCATGTATTTCTTACGGGGGTCCTTTGCATTCACAGCCAGATAGCAAATGGTAATCAAGCTAGCTCAGGATTGAGTGATTACCATTCAGCTGTGTGGAGATTTGCATACCTGCATCCATTGGCTGTTGCCAGCATAAAAGTTTGCCTCCCATTTCATACCCCGCATGTCATAGTGGTCAGTACGCTGATCTGCTGGGCACCTTGTTACCCTGTATAGTACTGTTATTGTAGTTCTATGAGACCTTATTACTTGTGCTTTAGCTAGTTCTTGATAAATATATATGCAGAATTCCTAATATATATTTATCCGTTAGTTGAGCCGTTTGTTGTTTTTCTTATTATTGTGCATTGCCTAGTTCCATGCTTGATGGACGTTCGCTGCATCCGCGGTGGATCAGTGAAGTCCATTATCCATATACCTTGGATTCTGCCATCACCCCATTGGTGACTGTACCTGCTACTCTAGTTTCTGGGAACTTAACTATAGGCTGCAGTTGCTATTAGTTACGTTCTATCCTGTAGTCTTGCCTGGGTGGATGCTTGCTGGTGACTGTAGTTAGCCTGCTTGCTCTGCTTCTGTGGACTTGACTGTGAGCTGCGGTTGCTACTAGTTACGCTCCAATCTATAGTCCTGTCTTGTACCTGTCTGAAAGCTTGCTATCGCTAAGGCAGCACAGTGCAAACTAAGGCAGTGCAACATCGCACTGCGCTGCCATTGTGTTTTATTTGTAGTGATATCGGAAGCCCAGAGCTGCAGTTGCGCTGGGCAGCCTGTGTAACCTCTACCATTATCCAGCTCTTAGCCTTGTTGTGCTGGGTGGTCAGAAAGTATAACCCCCCAGCACCACATTATGATGGGCCCAACACAAAATCACATGGAGGAGGCTTCTAGCACCGTGTGTTATGGTTCCCTGTCTTTTGGAAGATTTGAAAAGCTTGCCTGTGAAACAGGAAGCAAATTTATACCAGAATTGGTTAGATTCTTGTTAAATCCAGATTTTTAGACTCCAGCATTTTCTACCTGGGCTGGTCAGATAGTTTGCACTCTGTTTAAGGGCAAGCTTTTTGATTGGGCAGTTGATGTTTTCAATCGCACTTCTCTGAGAGAAAAGCCTTTAGAATTCCTAGGTTTTGTGATTCATAATTGGTTACGAATACCTCCATTACCATATCCTCTTAATGAACTCCTGATTGCTAGTCAATCAGATGTCTCTTCAGCAGTATTTAAAAGCAATCTGTATGCAGCAAAGTCTAAAGTCTTGCATAAAACTAAACTTAAACTTTCCAGAAAATGTTCACAACCATCAGTGCCGTCCATAGTAACCGCGCATCAGACTCATAGTCAGACTCTGTCATTAGCAGATAATGAAATTCAATTGTCATTCATGGGAGTCAAATGGACCTATGAAACTATCAATGAACTTTCCTTGCTAGCCAGGGAGAAGAAAGGTTTTTGTTTAAAAGAATTGTCTGAATATTCTTATGAGGAAATATTTTTACAGAGTATTGAGCAAATCAAATTGTTTGTGCAGCAAACATAAAACATAAAACAGGGATACAATCCTCTAATGGCTGAGACCCAAATCAAGAAAGCTAACAACATCCCTAGGACTCAGCTCCTGGAGTACAAGCAGAGCCAGGAAGAGAGCCGTGTCCCACTGGTAGTAACCTACAACCCACGCCTGGAAATCTTAAGAAAGATTGCAAAAGAACTTCATCCTGTTCTACACAAGGATCAGAGATTGAAAAAGATATTCCCTGAACCTCCCCTCCTAGCGTTCCGACAGCCACCCAATCTTAAGCAGATGATAGTGAGGAGTGCCTTAAATAGGCAAGAACAGAATGGAACATTCCCCTGCCGAGGGAAAAAGTGTGGGACCTGTGAACACATCCATTCCACTGACAGTATACTAATACCAGGTACCCAACAGGAATACAAAGTACAAGGCACCTTTTCCTGCGACTCATCTAATGTGGTATACGTGATCATGTGTGCAAAATGCCCCAAAGGAATTTATGTGGGAGAAACAAGTCAACCCCTGCGTGATCGCATGACACACCACAGATCCACTATTAACAACAGGAAAAAGGATATTGCAAAATATACTGATCTCCCAATACCAACACACTTTTGTTTACCTGGACACAGTTTAAGCGATTTTCGCGTCACTGTATTAATGGGTGGCTTCAAATCGGGAAACATGAGACTAACACAAGAAACTAAGTTTATACATTGGTTCAAAACTGTAGAAGATGGTTTAAACAAGGACTCTAACTTATTGTGCTGGTACGATGGGTTTTAAATGCCACAATTCTTTTAATTTAAATTTTTCTATCTTTTCATTCATTTTTGTGCCATATGCTGTGTAAGATGGAATTCACTGTCACTATTCATTTTATTTGCTTTCAGGTGCTGGCTTTAAATGCCACAATTCTCTTAAAGTGTACCTTAAGTGTCCCAAAAAAATTGAGTTTTGCTCACCTGGGGCTTACCTCAGCCCCCTGCAGTTGCTCTGATGCACCGGGTCCCGCTGCCGGCCATACGGGTGCCTATGCGGACATATGGCCGCATAGGGGTGCTATTTTGGCTGGGAACGCGTAGTATCAGCCGCGTTCCCCAGCCTGACGGGTCCTGACGGCGAAACCGGAAGTGGCCGCCAGCGGGACCAGGAGCATCAGAGCGACTCGTCGTGGGCACCGATCAGCTGCAGGGGGTTGAGGTAAGCCCCAGGTGAGTAAAACTCAATTTTTTTGGGACACTTAAGGTTCACTTTAAGCTTAGAATTAATGGTGCATGTAACCAGGCCTGTTACCATTTGAATTCGGAATTTACGATGTCTCTTCATCACTAGAGTCTGCTTTATGTCATGTTGAGGATTCTATTGATCTTATCAATTTAGATAGGATGCCTGGGAAAGCCTCCTCAGTAACAGTTAAGGCATCTAATTACATTTATGTTTGCTAAAGAATGTTTCTCCTCTGTATGTCAGTGTATATAAGCTGTGTTTTTCAGTTTTGGTCAGGAACCAGTCCGACGAAGGCTTTTTATAAGTCGAAAGCTCACTGTTTATCCATCTCTAAGTTAGCCAATAAATGGTATCATCCTGATTCAAAACGTCTTGTTTGTGCAGCAAGTAACATTTGCATATTCTGCAGTTCAACACTTATTACAAGACCTAGATGTTCTTTTTTTTTTCCACTTAAATTTTTATTGAAGTTTTTAGTAGATACAAACAATATATGCGGTGAGATATTTTACAATAACATATTTCACAATAACACCTTTCACAATAACATCTTTTGCAGTAACATACAATTGCAAATGGAAGAACGATAAGTTTAATAGTGTTTATGCATTTCTAGCACTTTTACCTTTCTTTCCTTGACTCACAGTCAAGTTCCTTCCCCAAATTTCTAGGCTTTATTTGTAGTTATGTGTCGTACTCCTAGCAGTGATACCACTAGTTTGGAACATGATGGTTTTGGAACATTGAGACTATATGAGAACTTGTGTTCTCGGATCACTCTCAAAAAATTTTGTTCCTAAAGTACTTGTGGTAGCCTTGTTAATAGTTCTGTGTAGTATATGGGCCTATAAAGATGGAGAGTAAGTATAAGCATCTAATGCCCTATCTAAAAAGAATATAAGGAAATAGAGAGATAAAAATGAAAGTAGTGAGATAAAGGGATATAACAGAGAAACAAGACCTAGACGTTCTTAAGAATAGGAAATACCCTAGTAATGATCCAGTTAATCGAGTTGATTCTCTGTCAGGAGTAAACCAAGCCAAGTCCACTCCAACTAGCTTCCTGCAGACTGGTCCAACTGTTAATTATGCCCAGAATAATTGTTTAGTTCCTGACAAGAATGAATGGGATCCTCCGTTTGAAAAATGGGAAATTGAAGCTTTGATTTATGAATTGGAGAATGATCGAAAACATTTCTATGAATTTTACACTGCTAAGAGTAACATAATTTTGCATGCATGCATTGATTCTGCTTTTTCTTTGATTGAAATGAATCTGTGTGTGCATGACTTTGTGATTCCGTTAATTGATGCATGGAATGAGATCTTGAATGATCGCTCTGGGAGTCAGTGTGAGCAACACTCAGTAACCAATGTCAATTCGGTCTCTCCGTTGCCCCTAGCAATGACATCACCTGCTAGCCTTGCTCCAGATGCACACCTTGCTTCTGTAGCCCGTTATAATGGTGGCAATAAGTATTTTTTGAATTTCTTGCAGAATTGCAACATTTTGAATTCATGTTTTTTTTTTCAGAGCAGCTACAACATTTCAGCAGTCCAGGTTTATTATCTTATACCTGCTTGATAGCAAGATGAGAACCTGGGCTGAAGAAGTTGCTGAGGAAAACGAGGAGGTTTTTGATGATCCCCTGTAATTTGTTAAAATGATCGCAAAACGTTTTGCGAAAAAATACAAACAAATTCCTACTGATTTGTTTTCTGCATCCTGCAAACCATATGATCCAGCAGACACCAATGGATGCACTGCATCAGTTCCTAAGTCTCAGCAATCATGTTTGGTAGCCTTAGGACCCCAACATCTGAATACTCCAACTTCACAGTTGAAGAACTGTGGTTCAGATTCGCAAACTCTATGTTATGATACTTCTGTTTCCACACCTTGCTCTAGTTCTGCGAATGGTTCAGAACATCTGGTATGTGAACCTGAAATCACCGAATCCTTGCCTTATCCAGAAAATGTTCAAGTAAATTTGCCCTGTACCATGAATTACTCAGTAACTCAGGTCACAGAATCGTTATGTTGTCTAGCAGGTGCTTCCATGGTTCTGCCCTGCAACATGGACTGTTCAGAGATCCTGTCCGGTGAAGCTGAGGTCGCAGAGTCTTATGCTTCATCCAGTACTTTGGATACCTCAAGATCTCTAGCAGAGGACTCAGAGGCTCTGCTTACTTCAGTTGGTGTTGCAGTAATATTCACCTGTTTAGCAGCTGTCTTAGAATTACAGTCCACTCTAGTAAAACTTGATGAATCTCTGTTCAGTGAAGCAGAAGCCATTGAAGCATTGTCCTCGTCAGCAAGTGTTTTGCATGCCTTGCCCTGTACACAGTCTGATTTGACTAATGTTGTTGAATCCCTGTCTGATGTTGTAGCAGCCAGGGAACTCCAGCCCTATCCTCTGAATGTTTCAGAAGTCTTGCCCTGTAACATGGATAATTCTGACTCTGTTAAAAATAACAGAAGTCTCAGAATGTCAGTCCTGTTTAATGAGTGTTCCTGAAATCATGCCTAGTATCTTGGAAAATTCTGGTTCTCTGTCCAGTGTGGCAGAGGTTCCAGTCCCCTTCCTGTCCAGTGAGTTTCTCAGTCTTGTCAAGTTCAGTGCATACATCAGAAGATTTTTCTTGTCCTGTTAATGCCCCTGAACATGACTTGTTAATAACCTTGGTGGAATCAGTGACCCCTAAGTCTGATTCTGTATTCTTTAGTGAGAGTCCAGTAACTGTGGGGTCTAGTCATGATAATTTTCTGCCCAGTCCTGGCTTCGGTCCTATCGTGACTGACTCTGAGGTTCGCAGTGTGCCCAGATGTGCTCTGAGTGCCAGAATGCCCAAGTGTATCTTGTGTGTCAACGTACTCAGATGCTTCCTAAGTGGTGATAAGTTCTGATTTTGCCAGTCTGCCTGCATGCCCAGAGATGGTTCTGGTCCCTGAAAGCCCTGATCTCGATGTTTGTCCTTGTAACCCTGACTCTGGAATTGCCTTAGGTTCCATAGGGGTTCTTGATAGTGCTGCATGTGAGCCTAAAGGGTGTTCTAACCTCTTGGGATCCCTCTGGAGCTTCAAAGTGTTCTGGGAGATTTCTGAGGAAACTTGTCCTGGTGCCTTGGACTGGTTCGACAGTGGGTACTGTGTTGGAAAGGACAGTTCCGGTGGGCATTGCATTAAAAGGTTTGGCATTTTTGGACAGTCCCTGGAAGGTGGTGGGTATCGCTCAGAGAGTTTCAGGGGGCTTTTTCCTGAAAATCATAGTTCTCATGGGTATCACACTGGGGCTTGTAGTACTGATGGGCATTTTTCTGGAGGTCTGGTTCCGATTGGTTCAGTCTCGGTGTGCCTGATTCTGGAATTTGGTCTTGTCGGGCTGTCCCGACCATCATGAGTTATCAGTCAGATCAGTTTGCTGGACTTTCTACATCTGATT
Organism: Hyperolius riggenbachi; assembly: GCF_040937935.1. Lineage (NCBI taxonomy): Eukaryota > Metazoa > Chordata > Amphibia > Anura > Hyperoliidae > Hyperolius > Hyperolius riggenbachi. The sequence continues at coordinate 341,950,028 of NC_090649.1, read as the reverse complement.
TTCTGGTTTGGGTGGTTCAGGAGAATTATGCCAGTTTCTATAGGCGTCTGGAATCCGCCTTTAAAGGAGGGGGGTACTGTAAGGATCCCTCCTGTAGCGTATTCTGTCCGTTGCAGTGGAGCTGCAAATGGACAGTTCTGGCTTATCTGCTTGCATTCAGTTGTGCATTTGCAATGGGTCTCATTGTGATTTGCAATCGCTCTGCAGTTCTGGGCAGCTCAGGATACTGTCATCATTCCACCAATTGCTTGTTGCAGCTGAGCTGCGGCCAGATAGCCCTGGAATTCCTGCATGCACGTTGTTAGTTATGTTCTATCCTGTAGTCTTGCCTGGGTGGATGCTTGCATGTGACTGTTGTTAGCCTGCTTGCTCTGCTTCTGTGGACATGACTGTTAGCTGCGGTTGCTACTAGTTACGCGCCAATCTATAGAGCTGTCTTGTACCTGTCTGAAAGCTTGCTATCGCTAAGGCAGCACAGTGCGAACTAAGGCAGCACAATATCTGGGCTTCCGATATTTGTAGCGATATCGGAAGCCCAGAGCTGCAGTTGCTCTGGGCAGCCTGTGTAACCTCTTCCATTATCCAGCTCTTAGCCTTGTTGTGCTGGGTGGTCAGAAAGTATGACCCCCCAGCATTACAACACCATTGTTTTTCTTGTGAAATTCCCAATAGGTTTGATGTGTCACATGACCCTCTTCCTATTGAAAAAAACAAAAGTTGGATTCAAAATGGCTGCCATGGTCACCACCCATCTTGAAAAGTTTACCCCCTCACATATACTAATGTGCCACAAACAGGAAGTTAATATCACAAACCATTCCCATTTTATTAAAGTGGACTCAAACTAAAAATACAAGATTTCAGAAATAAAATCTATTTTCTAAATTATAATAATAAATAGCAGCCTTTTTTCAGCTGCAAGATGACAAATATAAAATATTTTACATTTAATGGAGGAACCCTTCCCTTCCATTTTGCCGGGACAGAAACCGGCAAACTGGTGAGTAGCAGGTGTCTGGCAAAGGAGGAATTGCTAATGGCTGCCACCTGTATAATCCTAGTTATAAAAGAGAAGAATGAAAAGCATGCACTGAAATGCTCATAGGCTTGAAGGAGTGTTTATTTATCTTTGCATGTGTCAGAGTGGTGCAACTAAATATTTTGAATTAAAAAATGTTTGGTTTGGGTCCGCTTTAAGGTGTACCCTGTAGTTCTCCAGGGCCTGTGTTATTATCACTGTATTGTGTTTGAACTGTTGCAGCATTCTCAATGTCTGTCTGATACCGGACAGACAGAGCACACGCGTGCCCATTTATAGTGATATCGAATTGTGTGGCACATAAAAGCACATTTTTTCCACTACTGCTTCAGGGCCTCTGTTATTATCACTGTATTGTGTATGAAGTGTTGCTGCATTTCTCAGTGACAGTCTGATAGTGCACAGACATAGCACTTTGGCACTGAGCCACATACATGCCCACTTACAATGATATTAAGTTGTGTGCCACATAAAAGCACATTTTTTTCCACTATTGCTGCAGGGTCTCTGTTATTATCACGAAATTGTGTTTGAAGTGTTGCTGCATTTCTCAGTGTCTGTCTGATAGTGCACAGACATAGCACACTGGCACTGTGCCAAAAACGTGCCCACTTACATTAATATTGAATTGTGGCCACATAAAAGCACAAGCACATTTCTTCCACTACTGTGCTCCAGGTCCTGTGGTATAATCACTAAATTGTGTTTGAAATGTTGCTGCATTTCTTAGTGTCTGTCTAATAGTGCACAGAAGTCGTGGACTAACTCGATTAACCCTATTTGTACAGATTATTAGGTAGATATATCACTATCCCTTATTGCACAAATTTGTATAAAAAAATCACATAAGAATAATTCAAAAGTTAAAAACGGCTTTAGAATATGAAATAAGCTGTGTTAGGCGGGTGTCTTTGCTGATCCCCCCACTTTGTGTCATTTATTAGTGGGCAGCAATGTGTATGCTGCAAGTGGGCGGTAGCTAGCCCTAATAGCCTATACACAGCATTAAGTTAATACAACGTTAAAGCACAGGAATATATGGAGGAGTGTTTGCTCGTCAGCCACTGTTGTCAAAGTCAGTTTTTTAGGGCAGCAACCCACTATGCAAGGCAGCTAGCAGTAATAGCAGGATGCACTCATACACCAAGTTAGCAAGCAACTGCTCCAACCATCAGAGTGCTACGTGTATTTATATACACTGACATGAGGCAATCAAGCATTTATTGAAAGGAGTAGATACACACAGGTTCAGGGAAAAGGGCTTTCCTGATGTGGTTATCAACAAAGCCTATACAAAGGCTAAAAACACTCCACGCAATAAGACCCTTGGGAATGAATGCAAGGATAGTGTTACTCAAAGGGCTCCCCCAGACTGATTGATACATTTTCCAACCCCCAAAAAAATATTTAACATCATTGAACATTACTGGCCTATCCTGCATCATAAGGACCTAACTAAAGTGCTTTTACCAAGACCAGCAATCACATATAGATGTACATGCAATCTGCAGGATATGTTGGTGCATAGTACTTTTAATGAGAGAACGCCAGTGAGACCCACATGGCTCCCCCGAAACCCAATGGGTCATACAAATGTGGCCATTGCAATGCCTGCCCTAACATGCCTACCATTAAGGTTTTCACGTCTCCTTCCAACAGTCGTAATTTCTCAATATAATCTTTCATCAATAGTAACACAAAAGGGGTCGTGTATGCTGCTAGATGCACATGCAATAAACTATATATTGGGAAAACAACTAGACCACTAAAGGAAAGAGCACCTGGGTGCCATTAGTCACAAAAAGGAGACCACGTTGGCACGTCATATGAAAGAAAGGCATTCTGCAGATACGAGAGAGATCTGCTTTTGGGGAGTCCAACAATAGAAGTTAAGGATTTGTGGTGGCAATTTGGCCAAAAAATTGTTGCAACTGGAGTCTGAGTGGATTTTCAGGCTGGAAAAGAGATGTGATGCAGCTTTTTCTCCATCCACTGTATTACTTCTATTGCCCCTCCCTTAATGTGAATGGTCCCCCCTCCCCCAAAATAATTGTTTCCTAATGTTTTAAGCTATCTCCCCCCCCCCTTTTTTTCTGTTCTTTCCCCCAATAAATAGCATGCTGCCTCGATATAAATCATAAACAATTTGTAGAGAAAATATCCAACAGCTAACTACTTTTCAATAAGCAAGCCTTTTTCAAACAGGGGGAGAGAGTGGACACCCCCACCAGTGATTACGCACATCGCAGATCCCCAGGATACTCAAATTACGGGTTGCGCTGATGTGAACAGAAGATTTTATGACTACTATAGAGCCTTTTATAGGAGTCAAACCGCTGTGCTGCAAACTGATGCTAAGATTTATCTTGCTGGAATTACTTTGCCTCGCTTGTCAAACGAGCAATGAGAAGCTCTTGAAGTTCCTCTTACTGAGAACGAAATATCCACGGCCATTGCTGGCTTCCCGAACTAGAAGGCCCCCAGTCTTGATAGTCCGCCTATAGAAATATACAAAACATTCTCCGGGAATATAATCCCCATTCTACATCAGCCATACACCTCTGCGTTCAAGGTTAAGTCCCTCCTATACCCCTTATACTGTGATTCTTACCGCCCAATATCTTTACTACTTACCGACATTAAAATACTGGCGATTAGATTGAACTCAGTAATGTTATACCTAATGCATCCAGCTCAAACCAGGTTCATGCCAGGAAAGAATACTGCAATGAATGTCCGTCGGCTTTTGCAGGCTCGTCATGTGAACTAGGGCTCTAGAGTAGTCGCCTCTCTAGATATGACGTTTGATACAGTTGAGTGGTCGTATTTGATGGTGGTTCTTGCCAGGTTTGGCTTTGGAGACTCCTTTTGTGCTTGGCTCCGTATTCTGTATAATGCCCAGAGGGCTAGAGTATGTACAAATGACTGGATCTCAGACTCATTTTCTCTAGGGGTACTAGACAGGGGTGTTCTCTCTCTCCCCTCTTATACGCATTGGCTGTAGAACCCCTAGCCTGTCGTATATGTATGCATGCCAGCATTCAGGGCTTCCACATGATGCTCACAGAGGAAAATATAGACCTATACGCAAACAATACCATCCTTTACTTGGCTGCTCCTGACTTATCTCTTAGCACTGCTCTAGAAACTATAGAAGAAGCAGGGTATTACTCAGGGTTAAAACTGAACAAATCAAAGTCTGTCTTAATGTACGTTGATAACACACCCCATCTGATAGTCAAATAGTCACGGAACTGCAAATAGTTCAATCTTTCAAGTACCTAGGTGTTCAAATAAGTAGGTCCCCTGAGGCCTTTTTGTACATGGAGATATACCCTCCAATGAGGGTACATGGAGATATATGATTTGTACATGGAGATATATGATCCGATTGGTACAAAATGAAGAGCGTGGTTCAAGCTGTACCTGTCTGTTGTGGGGAGAGTACATTTGAATAAAATGGTGCTGTTACCCAAATTACTGTATGTGTTACATCAATCTCTGGTATATGTTCCCCTTCATTTATTCAAGCGGCTATGTCCACTCTTTCTCTCCTTTGTGTGGAACAATAAGAGAGCCTGTGTCAAGCACCACCTACTAATTCATCCCAGGAGGCTTGGCCCTCCCCTCAACCCAAAATTACTGCTTGGCCTCTCAGTTACAGCATGTTGCAGCCTGGTTATCCACAGGGAACCTTTATAACACAGAAGCACTAGGGTATAGCTTGTATCCAATGCAAGGCAGTGCAGCCTTGGATTTGCTCAGACATAACATTCCCTCCCAGAAGTGCCCCAATACTATTCTTACACAAGCATACCTTGTGTGGAAACATGCATGCAAGATTTACCCTCAAAGGGGGTGTGACGTTCACACTCCACCCTGGAATAATACATTCTTCCGAGTTTTCTACTATTCCTGACCCGCTTATCTGGCAAAATAGTGGAATACATTTTTTGGGCCATATAATACATCAGGGAACCCTACATTTGCATGTCTCAGTGAGCAACACCAGGGTATTTCAGGTACATTGAACTGAAACATGCCTAAAACAAACAATTTGGTTAAGAAAGTGTTTCAATTGTCTCTTATCCGCTCCTCTCCCTCATTGAGAATGGGCCTACCAAGCATTTGATTGGGGATTTTTATAAGGCAATGGTTGCTGAGGGTGCAATGAAGCGTACCGAAGATTCTAAAAATAAATGACAATAAGTGACTGAGGGTTTTAATCTGGACGATGAGGACTGGGAGGATGCTTTGGAAGCAGTTAAAAAGGCATCTCTCTGTGTCAAGGATAGAGCCATGCAACTTTATGTCTTACACCAATCTTATCTTACCCCTTGCTCCTTAATTTTATCACTTAATATGGCAGTGTTCCCCAGTGGCAGCATTTTGGCTCCAAGTGGTCAACTTCCTTCATGATAAAATGGGGAGCCAGGTGACACTTGACCCAGTGCTCTGTATTCTGAGTGTGATTCGAGATATAGATGTGCACCCAAATACTAAAACCTTTGTTTATGAGTCCCTATTTGCTGCCCAACAAGAGATTGTGCTTAACTGGCTGGCTTCCGCTCCTCCACAGTTGTCATGTTGGGTCAAACACCTGGATAAGGGCCTAGCTTTTAAAAAAAACTAGTATATTCACAATGCAAGCATGCTCAACGGTTCCACCTGGTTTGGGTAAATGGAAGGAACGTAAATAGCCTGGGTTGGAGATCTTCTATTGATTGCCAAGCACGCAGTAGCAAGTTTGTAAACTGAATGAGTGACACATGGGTATTCCAATTCTTAATATTTTGTGCACTTTATGCAGTCAATGTATATCTTTAAAAGTGTGGAAAACAAATCACTACTAACCATAGGCTTCCATAATATGTGTAATGCTTTTTCGGTGATCTTACTGAATCTCAATGCATACTTTTGGCCCACTGCTCATTTATGGAATCTAGAGTATATACTGATGCTGATTGTATGTTGTATCTGGTTGTATTGTTATGCAATTGTTATATCTCACTGAATGCATTTCTATGTTGTAAACTGTGACCTTTCTTTATATGCTAAATAAACCTTTCTTTTGGTTAAAAAACATATACAAGAAGTACATTTCTTCCAGAGTAACAGCCATAAATTACTTTTCTCCTATGCTGCTGTCACTTAAGCCCCATCTACACTATGGGACATTGCAGCGATCCGGCGGCTCGATTAGCAGCCGGATCGCCTCTTCCGCGTTCCCGCCGCGTCCCCGCTCGCCGCGCGTGCGCCACATTTCGATTCCCCGCTCGTCCCCGCCGGCGCCGCTTATCTTCCGCTCGATTCCCTGCCATTGTCCCCTCGTGGGGAGCGAGCAGGGAATCGGCGGTGCGGAGATCCGTCCTGTCGGATCTTATCAATCGAGCCGCATCAGCGGCTCGATTGATAAGGAGCATCGCGACCGCATCTACTCGTGTAGATACGGCTTTACAGTAAGTAGTAGAAATCTGACAGAACCAACAGGTTTTGGACTAACCCATCTCCTCATGGGGGATTATCAGGGTTTTCTTTATTTTCAAAAGCACTTAGTGAATGGCAGTTGCTCCGTCCAACTGCCAAAAAAGTGTGCACCGAACACGGAGGCTGGCCATTATCTTTTTACAATCTTTTTCAAGGAGTACCTTTATAAAGTTTAAAGGCCATGGTGAGAATCCCCTATGGAGAGATGGACTAGTCCAAAGCCTGTCGGTAATGTAAGATTTCTACTACCTACTGTAAGTGACAGCAACAATGGAGAAAAGTAATTTATAGCTCATTTAATTCTGGAAGAAACATGCTTCTTAATTGTATGTGTTTTACATTTTAAGATTTTCACAACAGTGGTCCTTTAACCAGTTCAGCCTTAATGAGAACCTGAACTGAAAATAAAAAGTCAAAATAACCACACCAAGGTCAGACTTACTTCCTGTGTAATCTACTCCTCGGTCTCTTTCTCTTCTCCTGCATTCCAATTGTCCACTGTGATCAATGGAATTCTCTGTCCTCCATTTTAAAAATGGCCATTACCTCATAACAGCTTCCTGGTCAGCACACTGTTAAACTATAATATCACCCATTTGAGCCATAGGGAAACATGGACATTACCTTGCACATTCAGTTGTAACTGACAGCTGCTGATATAACTGACAGAAACTGGTATATTTCAGTTCTGACAAAATCTTATCAGAACTGGAAGGGATCACTGTAAGAAGATAATGGTGAGCTTCTGAGAGGAACGGACGGTGAGGTTAGTATGTAATATTCATTTGCAGCTATGTCATGTGTTTATTTTAAATAATTGTATTTGCTTCAGGTTCCCTTTAAGTGTTTTTTCACCTTATGCATCCAAGCAATTTTAACCTCTCATTCATTAGCAAATAACTCTATCACTACTTATCACAATGAATTGATCTATAGCTTGTTTTTTCCACCACCAGTTAGGCTTTCTTTGGGTGGTATATTTTGCTAAGAATTATTTTTTCTAATTGCATTTTAACAGGAATATTAAGAAAACAATGGAAACAATTCATTATTTCTTAGTTTTCAGCCATTATAGCTTTAAAATAATACATGCTACCATAATTAAAAGCCACATATTTTATTTGCCCATTTGTCCCGGTTATTACACCATTTAAATTATGTCCATATCCAATGTATGTCCAATGTATGGCGCCAATATTTTATTTGGAAATAAAGGTGCACTTTTTCATTTTTGCGTGTATCACTATTTACAAACTTATAATTTGAAAAATATTAGTAATACAGTATACCCTCTTGACATGCATATTAAAAAAGTTCAGACTTTTTTAAATTAACCACTTCACAACTGAGAGGTTTTAACCCTTCAGCATCCGAGCAATTTTCACCTTTCAGCGCTCCTTCCATTAATTCGTCTATAACTTTATCATTACTTATCGCAATTAAATGAATATATCTTATTTTTTTCGCCACCAATTAGGCTTTCTTTAGGTGGGACATTATGCCAAGAATTATTTTATTCTAAATGTGTTTTAATGGGAAAATAGGAAAACATTTGGAAAAAAAATCATTATTTTTCAGTTTTCGGGCCATTATAGTTTTTAAATAATGCATGCTACGGTAATTAAAATCCATGTAACTTATTTGCCCATTTGTCCCGGTTATTACACCGTTTAAATTATGTCCCTATCACAATGTTTGGTGCCAATATTTCATTTGCAAATAAAGGTGCATTTTTTTCAGTTTTGTGTCCATCCCTAATTACAAGCCCATAATTTATAAAGTAACAGTGTTATACCCTCTTGATATAAATATTTAAAGAGTTCAGTCCCTAAGGTAACTATTTATGTTTTTTTTTATTGTAATTTTTTGGGTAAAATGGTAAAAATTGGGGAGTGTGGGAGTTAATTAGTTAATTTATAATGTACAAGAATGTATTTGTATATGAAAAATGTTTTTGGGTGTAGTTTTACTTTTTAGCCACAAGATGGCGGCAGTACGCTTACAGGATGTTCAGGGAGGCTGGAAAACTTTTTTTTTTTTTCACAATGATCGCACTGCTTGTCATAGAAGCAGCCGATCATTGCTGGGGGGCAGAGATCAACGCCCCCCGGGCGGGGAACTCAAGTCCAAAGGAGCGTAGATATACTGTACACGGGCGGCAAAGTGGTTAAGTTTATTTGTCTATATATCTTATCTAAAGTTTAGATAGTTTACACAGAAAATCTAGCTGCAAACAGCTTTAATAGAAAATGATTATTTCTTCCTGTGATACAATGACAGCAGCCATGTTGTTTGTAAACATTACACAGAGGCAGGCTTATCTGTATCTTGAGCACTCAGCCTGTGAAAAAAACCTAATCCCTCCCCTCTGCCTCTAAAATCAATGGCTAGTAACACCTCCTCCTTCTCCTGCTCAGACTGAGCTCCCATGAGCCCTTGCTACTGCCAAGGCTCTCTGAAAACCTGTGGGCGTGGTTTATTTAGTTTATTGGGAATTAGAGTATTAAAACAAAAACAAAAAAGTATTTGGCTTGAGGAATGCCCTATAAACAATAGGAAAGGAACACAGTTATGCAATGAGTAAAAGTTCACCTCGGATCCACTTTAACCACTTGAGGACCGTGGGCTTTACCCCCCTTAAGGACCAGGCACTTTTTTTCCATTCAGACCACTGCAGCTTTCACGGTTTATTGCTCGTTCATACAAACTACCACCTAAATGAATTTTGGCTCCTTTTCTTGTCACTAATAAAGCTTTCTTTTGGTGCTATTTGATTGCTGCTGCGATTTTTACTTTTCATTATATTCATCAAAAAAGACATGAATTTTGGCAAAAAAATGATTTTTTTAACTTTCTGTGCTGACATTTTTCAAATAAAGTAAAATTTCTGTATACATGCAGCGCGAAAAATGTGGACAAACATGTTTTTGATAAAAAAAACCCCATTCAGTGTATATTTATTGGTTTGGGTAAAAGTTATAGCGTTTACAAACTATGGTGCAAAAAGTGAATTTTCCCATTTTCAAGCATCTATGACTTTTCTTACCCCCTAGAAAGCAAAACAGAAGTCCATATTGAACCAAAATATACAAAGAATCAGCGCAACTCCAAGCAAGATCAATAATAAGTTTTATTTAAGGAACACTAATAAAAGCAATTAAAAACATACAGAGCCCAACACTCTGCGTTACGCAGAGTGTTGGGCTCTGTATGTTTTTAATTGCTTTTATTAGTGTTCCTTAAATAAAACTTATTATTGATCTTGCTTGGAGTTGCGCTGATTCTTTGTATATTTTGGTTCAATATGGACTTCTGTTTTGCTTTCTAGTACTTTGTTGGTCCATGAACATGGATTTTTTGCATTATATTCTTATTGTGCTCAAATTGTTGTTGTATTATTTTCTTACCCCCTGTCATGTTTCATGAGGGGCTAGAATTCCAGGATAGTATAAATACCCCCCAAATGACCCCATTTTGGAAAGAAGACATCCCAAAGTATTCACTGAGAGGCATAGTGAGTTCATAGAAGATATTATTTTTTGTCACAAGTAAGCGGAAAATGACACTTTGTGGCAAAAAAAAAAAAAAAAAAAAAAGTTTCCATTTCTTCTAACTTGCGACAAAAAAAAAAAATTTCTAAGGGTCGAACAATTGAAATTACGAGAATTCACCAGCATAATTCAGCATCACATCAAAGGTAACATCCTCTGTTTGATACCATCAGTTTGAGTGCTGAACAGCATCCTAGCCTATATATGCCAAAGTCCAAACAAGGAAAGAACACAGGGGTTTTCTAGGAAAACATTCACTGTTTATTCTTCAATCACAAGTCTTCTAAGTTGCGGATATACAGTATGGACACACTTCAGAAATCCAATTTCACAAAAGAGACTGCCTGACACATGTTTCACGGGTAAAAGCTGCTTCCTCAGAGGCACACAATGTACATAAATATCAAATGCAGGTCAAGTAAAAGTGCCAGATCTGAAATCTTTGGTGCTCGCTAGTGAAACTATCCACGCCGGCTCTCTGTTGGCATAGCAAAGGAGAAAAAAGATGGTCATCTGAGCTACTGGTTTTAGTGTGGCTTATGTCGCATCCTAGCCTAGACAGACCATGGAATCTCTCGATGCAGCCCCCCTATTATTTCACCACTCCGTCTCTTTAGATTGTAAGCCTTTCTCAGGGCCTTCCTTCCTTGTGTATTCTACCTAATCATGCATCTTGTTCACATAATTATATGAACTTGTATTACTTGGACTATTTCTCCAGTGTTTGATCTGAAATTGTGTATCTTACTGCTTATAACCTGTATTGTGCTATATGTCACCCCTATTATCATTGTCTGTAACCTCATTTATTGTAAAGCGCTGCATAATATGTTGGCACTATATAAATCCAATTAATAATAATAATACATGTCTTCAGATAGTCAACTTCTTGAACTTCTCCATTTGCATTAAATGATAGAGATGTTGCAAACATCAAATTTTGCGTTCGCGGACACCAAACTCAAACTTGCCCAAACCGCCATAGACTTCAATGGGCAGGGAAATTTTAAAACCCACAGGGACTCTTTCTGGCCACACACGTGATGTAAATTTATTTATTTCAAGGGGTCCAACACCTGCACTGTGGCATGGCGGAGGAGGATCCATGCCAAAAGTCCCACCAAAAATTACGTAGTTGATGCAGAGTTGTGTTTTAATTCCTAAACAAATCACAGTACATTCCCACATTTAAGGAATAAAGGGCTGCTTAAAGGGTGTAGAGTGTGTACACGTGGTGGTAGTGTAAGGTTTATGTCTGCTTCACACTGACAGACCAAACTCTGAGAGACTAAACTCAGCATTTAACGCACCGCAAACAACCGCAAAGAGTTGTTAATAGATGACACTCTCAGGAATGTTAGTCCTCTCAGTGGCAATCTTTGTGTAGTGGTCACCGTGCTGGTGTGCGAAGAGTGCAGGCGATGGCGGATTTCTAGTCCCTATGGTCAGGCTGAGGTAGTTCAATGACAGTAAAGTGACCATAAAAACACTGGTTCTGCAGCGTGGGCCCAGTGTTGACCTAGTAGGCTTTATTGAATGATCGTCTAAGGTGACCATAAAAACAAAAAAAGGTTTTGCCAAATCTTATCCAGCCGATCAAATTTTGTCTGCCCACAATGAAGCAACGACATTATCTTAGGTGCGCCCCCAACACACTCATATAGGTCATTGCTTCATTGTGATATGCAAGCCTCTTCACCATGACAAGGTAACGATCACGAAGGGGAATTGACATCATGCACATTACTTTTTTATGGTTGTTGCAGACACCGTGTAGCACCAGAGGCCAGAAAAATTAGGCATGTGCATCAGTCACATGCCAGAAAAATTAGGTTTTATAGCAGTGGCCTTAAAATTTCAGGATTAACCTGGACCCTAGTTGGTGGTGGCGGTGAAGTCATGCAGCGTGCAGAGAGGATATATAGCTGTGTGGGAACTGATTTACAAGTCTTCCGGCAGGCAGCAACCCTACGGGATCCAAGCCTCATTCATTTTAATAAAGGTCAGGTAGTCAAGGCTTTTATGACCTAGGCTACTTCTCTTCTCAGTGATAATCCCTCCTGCTGTGCTGAAGGTCCTTTCTGACAGGACCCTTGAGGCGGGGCAAGACAGAAGTTTGATGGCAAATTGTGAGAGCTCAGGCCACAGGTCAAGCCTGCACACCCAGTAGTCCAGGGATTCATCACTCCTCAGAATGTTGATATCCGCAGTAAAGGTCAGGTAGTCCACTACCTGTCGGTCGAGGCGTTCTCTGATGGTGGATCCCGAAGAGCTGTCGCGATGTGTCGGACTAAAAAAACTGTGCATGTTCGTTATCACCATCACATCGGAAGAGCGTTCTGTCATTGCTGGCGTGGCCGTGGAGGGAGGAGGATTACTGGCACCTCTTTCCTGTTGTACTATGACATCCCCCTTGAACGTAGTGTACAGCATACTTTGCAGGCTGTTGTGCAACTGCTGCATCCTTTCCGACTTATTGTGATTCGGTAACAATTTCACCACTTTGTGCTTATACGAGGGTGTAGTAGCGTTGCAACCCAGTACAGGTGGTTCACCTTGAGCCTTTTTATACGTGGGTCCCTCAACAGGCAGGACAGCATGAAAGACCCCATTTGCACAAGGATGGATGCCGAGCTAGCCATTTCCTCTTCCTCACTGATGTCACTGAAGGTCTCCTCCTCCCCCAGCCACCTACAACACCACGGATACCCAAAAGGTGACCACAAGCCCCCTGGGATGCCTGCTGTGGTTGTTCTTCCATACAACACTTAAACATATTGGTCTAGGCACTTCTCGTTTTGGTAATAAAGAGTGAAAAAGTTTATTGCACACAGGGGCGTAGCTAGAAATGACTGGGCCCCATAGCAAATTTTTTGTATGGGCCCCCCGCGTCGCCACCCCCTCCCCCCGCGCCGCCACCCCCTCCCCCCGCCATCCCCACCCCCCAATTCACCAGAAAATAATCGTAAAGTGGGCAGCATTTCACCAGAAATTAATCCAGGGCTGTGGAGTCGGTACAAAAATCTTCCGACTACAACTCCTCAGTTTATGAAACCATGATTCCAACTCCAGGTACCCAAAATGGCTCCGACTCCTCGACTCCAACTCCTTAGTCTAATACTTAACAGGGCTGTGGATTTTGTACAGAAATCATCCGACTCCGATGTTTATGAAATCAACGACTCCGACTACAACTCTGACTTCAGGTGCCCAAAATTGCCCCGACTCCGACTCCTCAGCCCTGAATTAATCGTAAAGAGAGCAGCATTTCACAATAAATTAATCGTAAAGAGAGCAGCATTTCACAATAAATTAATCGTAAAGAGAGCAGCATTTCACCATAAATTAATTGTAAAGAGAGCAGCATTTCACCAGAAAATAAGCGTTATGCGGGCAGCATTTCTTCAGAAATTATAAAGTGGGCAGCATTTCACGAGAAAATAATCGTTATGCGGGCAGCATTTACCAGACAATAATCGCTATGTGGGGGGAGCATTCACCAGACAATAATCGCTATGTGGGGGGAGCATTCACCAGACAATAATCGCTATGTGGGGGGAGCATTCACCACACAACAATCGCTATGTGGGGAGCAGTCACCAGACAACAATCGCTATGTGGGGAGCAGTCACCAGACAACAATCGCTATGTGGGGAGCAGTCACCAGACAACAATCGCTATGTGGGGAGCAGTCACCAGACAACAATCGCTATGTGGGGAGCAGTCACCAGACAACAATCGCTATGTGGGGAGCAGTCACCAGACAACAATCTCTATGTGGGGAGCAGTCACCAGACAACAATCGCTATGTGGGGAGCAGTCACCAGACAACAATCGCTATGTGGGGAGCAGTCACCAGACAATAATCGTTATGTGGGGGCAGTCAGTCACCAGACAATAATCGTTATGTGGGGGCAGTCAGTCACCAGACAATAATCGTTATGTGGGGGCAGTCAGTCACCAGACAATAATCGCTATGTGGGGAGCAGTCACCAGACAATAATCGCTATGTGGGGAGCAGTCACCAGACAATAATCGCTATGTGGGGAGCAGTCACCAGACAATAATCGCTATGTGGGGAGCAGTCACCAGACAATAATCGCTATGTGGGGAGCAGTCACCAGACAATAATCGCTATGTGGGGGCAGTCACTCACCAGACAATAATCGCTATGTGAGGGCAGTCAGTCACCAGACAATAATCGCTATGTGGGGAGCAGTCACCAGACAATAATCGTTATGTGGGAAGCAGTCACCAGACAATAATCGCTATGTGGGGAGCAGTCACCAGACAATAATCGCTATGTGGGGGCAGTCAGTCACCAGACAATAATCGCTATGTGGGGGCAGTCAGTCACCAGACAATAATCGCTATGTGGGGAGCAGTCACCAGACAATAATCGTTATGTGGGGAGCAGTCACCAGACAATAATCGTTATGTGGGGGCAGTCAGTCACCAGACAATAATCGCTATGTGGGGAGCAGTCACCAGACAATAATCGCTATGTGGGGAGCAGTCACCAGACAATAATCGCTATGTGGGGAGCAGTCACCAGACAATAATCGCTATGTGGGGAGCCAGCACCTTTCTCTCCCCCATCCCCCCACAGCAGCCAGCACCTCCCCCCCCATTCCGTCCCCCTCAACACAGGCGGCAACTCTCTCTCCCACCCCCCCCCCCCCCAGCAGCCAGCAACAGCAACTCTCTCTCTCCCCTGCCCTATCCCCCCCCAGCACCAGGTTGCATCATGGCCGCCCGCTGGTCAGGTATGAGTGGCAGCAGCAGGCAGCAAGTCCCCCAGGCCGGCCCCATCACCCACCTCCGTCCATTACAGGCAGCAGCACCAGTGAGGCAGTGCGCACAAAGTACTTACAAGTGGCTGCAGGCCTGCAGCTGCCTTGCCAGCTTGCGTGGGACAGTGGGTCGGGTCAGGTCGGTGTGCTCCGCTCTCCTCCTCGGTCCGCTCCCTCCTGCTCCTGGTCACAGTCAGCCAGTCACGAGGTCTGGCTCCTCCTGCTGTCTCCTCCTTCTGCCTCCCTGGCTGGCCGGAACTATACAGTAAGTGTCGGCCCGGCAGCCAGGGAGGATCAATGCGCCGCCACGTGGTCCCCCTCCTCACCAGCCACCTTATCAGAGGAGGGGGGCCGGGGGAGGGCGGCGCGCCGCTGGTTTAAAATTATGGGGGGGGGACAGGGACAGCATCATTAAAAAAAGAGAAAAAAAAGTCCACTGACTGCACGGGCCCCTGTGGCGTAGGGATACCGTGGGCCCCATAGCAACGCTATGGCGGCTATCCCCAATGCTACGCCACTGATTGCACATATAATTCTCAAGATTGCTCCTTTAAGAGAGCCAACCACAGCACATATATTATGTGGTTGTTCTTCCACCTCCTCCTCAAAGCCACCTTTCTAATCCGACTCCTCTTTCTCAGACGACTCCTACCATTACGTTGCCACAGGTACAGCAGGTATCAATGACAAGTCTGGTTCCGGTGGTGGTGCCCGCAGCTCTTCCTCTTCCTGGTCATGCTCCTCTACGGCCTGAGGAATGTTGAATTCCAGCAAGTTGGGCTGTCACAAATCAAGCACCTCACTGGCAGGTTCTTTTGCCGCTGAATACCTGCAAAGTGCGCCATGGCCGTGTCGGAATGCCTGAAATGGACACACACCTTCCTGGACTGCTTGAGGACCTCCTGTAAGCCTGGATACTTAAACACAAAGCATTGTATAATAAGATTCAACACATGTACCATGCAGGGCATGTGTTAACTTCCCCAAATTCAATGCTGCCAACAGATTGCTTCCGTTGTCACACACAACTTTGCCAACAAAAGAGGACTCAGCTGAGGAGGATAGTGAAGAGGTTAGAGGAGAAGTAGGAGGAGAAGAGGAGGTGGCAGCAGACCTGCCTGCAAGTTGTGTCGGTGTCACCAACTTCGCTGCAGAGCCACGCATTCCTTGCTTGACGGCCGTCAACGGGTTTACCCAATGTGCAGTGTATGTGATATACCTGCCCTGACTGACCATGCTTTTCAGACCAGGTATCAGTGGTCAAATGTATCCTTGCCCCAACACTGTGTGCCAGTGATGCCACGACTTGTCTTTCCACATGACGGTACAGGTTGGGGATTGCCTTTTTGGAGAAAAAGTTTCTGGCCTGTACCTTCTACTGCGGGTGTCCCAATCAAAACATATTTTTAAAAGGCTTCAGACTAAACCAGCTTGTATGGTAAAAGCTGTAAGGCTAACAGTTCCGACAAGCCAGCTGTTAGACGCCAGACGAAGGGGTAACTCTGAGACATTGGCTTCTTCCGCTCAAAACCTTCCTTGACAGACACCTGACTGTGGGCAGATGAGCAGGAACTGCTCAAGGTGAGAGGCGACAGAGTGGAGGGTGGTTGAGAGGGGGCAAGGACAGCAGAGATTGACATGGCTGAAGATGCTGGACCAGGAGGAGGAGGGTGGCTCTGAGTTTGTGTGCTGCTTTTCCTGATGTGTTCATCCCATAGGTGTTTGTGATGTGAGATCATGTGCCTTCTCAAAGCAGTTGTCCCTAGGTGGGTGTTGGACTTCCCACGACTCAGTTTCCTTTGGCAGAGGTTGCAAATGGCATTGCTGGTATTAGGGGCAGACACACAAAAAATGCCACACTGGTGAGCTTTGGAATGACGGCATTCTGGTGGTGGCAACGGCAGGCGTTTAAGGGAGTGTTGACTGGCTGACCCCAAGTGCCGATACATGCTTTCTGGCAGTGCCACTAGCTCCTTTTGACATGCTCCCCCTGCTAGTTACAACTTGTCTCCTCCTCCTCCTCTCTGTCTCCCCATCTGAACTGTCCCGTTCCTCATCTCTTCTTGCGGGCACCCACGTGACATCCATGGACACATCCTCATCATCATCAACTGCTTCACTTGTATCAGACACCTCCAAAAAGGCACCAACAACGTCATCATCATCATCCTCACATCTTAAGTCCATGTGTGTACTGATGCCTGACTAAGACATATCAGGTGGTGTAACATCCTTATTGCCTTCATCTTCTGCCAATAATGGTTGTGCATCACCAAATTCATCACACAAATAGGCTTGATTCACTAAACCGTGATAACTCATATCACGGGCATGCTAGCATTTTGCGTAATGGTTCACACGTAAATTCGTGTTTGTGCGTGTGAATTCACGTTTGTGCGCATAAACCATTACAAGTGTTTTAACGCACGCAAAACAATAGCGCGGCCGTGATATGAGTTATCACAGTTTAGTAAATCAATTCCAAATGTGTAAATAACTCCTCTGACATATCGAGTGGAACGGCTGTGGTGCTAGTGGTGGCTGCCAGGTGAGTGGTAAGTTGTTGTGGGGTGCCTGAATGAGAGCAGGAGGAGTATGGTGTGTCAACGTTCCATGCGGAAGCTGTAGAAGATGGGGTGTGCTGTGTAAGCCAGTCAACTGCATCCTCTGAATTTTGGGTGTTGATGGTACGTGCCCTCTGAACACTGGGCATTCTTTCAGCACCGCAGGAAATCATAGCAGCATGACCTCGAGGACCCCTTCGGGGTGGCCTGCCTCTGCCTGTCATTTTTTTTTATTTGGGGTACTGCGCCTGCAACAAGTGAAAAATTATGCACTGGAGTGGGACTGTACCTGCAACTTAATGTGGCAACAATAGTAGTAGTGAACACAGCTCAGGGTGTTAGTGGGCTGTGTAGTGTCACACACAGAGAAATGCAGTAGTACTATCACAATACACTTGAAGAAAAAACACTGGAGTGGTCCTGTGCCTGCAACTTAATGTGGCAACAATTGTAGCAGTGTACACAGCTCTGGGTGTCAGTGGGCTTTGTGGAGTGTCACACACAGAGATATGCATAGTTCTATCCAGAGGTCTAGTCCTGGGAAAAGAGGTGAGTGGACTCACCTGGAAAACCCCTGCGCGTAGCGTAGCGCAGTGTGCCAAAAATGGGCGTGGTCAAACATAATGTGGGCTTGGTCACGGGTGGGGCCAAATATACATGACCTTAGCAGTGATGTAAAAGGTCTGCCGGGGAAGTTTGAGCTGTGCCGTAGTGTATCCCCCCAAAATAGATGTAATCTGACAGCATTTCACCAAAAAGACACATAATCTGGTAGAAGGTCCTCCAAAATACAGATAATATGGCAGTGGTTCCCCCAAAATAGACAATGTGGCAGCAGCAGTTCCCCCAACATACACATAATTTGGAAGCAGTTCCCCAAAATACGCGAAACCTGGCAGCGGATCACCCAAAATACACGTAACACCCAACATACATATAATCTGGCAGCAGTGGTCCCCCAAACATACACAATCTGGCAGCAGTTCCCCAATATGTCCCCAGTATATGTAGGCAGGGGTATATGTGCCCAGTATATGTAGTCAGGGGTATATGTGCCCAGTATATGTAGTCAGGGGTTTATGTGCCCAGTATATGTAGTCAGGGGTATATGTGCCCAGTATATGTAGCCAGGGGGTATATGTGCCCAGTATATGTAGCCAGGGGGTATATGTGCCCAGTATATGTAGCCAGGGGTATATGTGCCCAGTATATGTAGCCAGGGGGTATATGTGCCCAGTATATGTAGCCAGGGGGTATATGTGCCCAGTATATGTAGCCAGGGGGTATATGTGCCCAGTATATGTAGTCAGGGGGTATATGTGCCCAGTATCTGTAGACAGAGGTATATGTGCCCAGTATATGTAGCCAGGGGGTATATGTGCCCAGTATATGTAGCCATGGGGTATATGTGCCCAGTATATGTAGTCAGGGGGTATTTGTGCCCAGTATATGTAGCCAGGGGGTATATGTGCCCAGTATATGTAGTCAGGGGTATATGTGCCCAGTATATGTAGCCAGAGGTATATGTGCCCAGTATATGTAGCCAGGAGGTATATGTGCCCAGTATATGTAGTCAGGGGGTATATGTGCCCAGTATATGTAGTCAGGGGGTATATGTGCCCAGTATATCTATCTAGTCAGGGGGTATATGTGCCCAGTATATGTAGTCAGGGGGTATATGTGCCCAGTATATGTAGTGAGGGGTATATGTGCCCAATATATGTAGGCAGGGGTATATGTGCCCAGTATATGTAGTCAGGGGGTATATGTGTCCAGTATATCTATCTAGTCAGGGGGTATATGTGCCCAGTATATGTAGTCAGGGGTATATGTCCCCAGAATAAGTAGTCATGTGTCCCCCCAGCAAGAGGGGAGCAGCGGAGTGGAAGGAGAGCTGTAAGCAGCGGTGGGGGTATATGTGCCCAGTATATGTAGTCAGAGGGGAATATGTGCCCAGTATATGTAGGCAGGGGTATATGTGCCCAGTATATGTAGTCAGGGGGTATATGTGCCCAGTATATCTATCTAGTCAGGGGGTATATGTGCCCGGTATATGTAGTCAGGGGGTATATGTGCCCAGTATATGTAGTGAGGGGTATATGTGCCCAGTATATGTAGGCAGGGGTATATGTGCCCAGTATATGTAGTCAGGGAGTATATGTGCCCATATGTGCCCAGTATATCTATCTATAAAACAGAGAAATCGAGAGCCCAATATAGTGTAGTATGTATTGGATCAGGGAGAATTAGTGTGGAGTAAGTATTATACAAACAAGGAAAGGAGGGTTTGTCACCCTTCCAACCACCAAGGGTGGATATCTTGACAAGTAGATGTAAAGAGGCGCCACAAGGATCTGTACAGAGGCGCTATTCGTGACCTTGAGACTGTACTGTGCACTCCTATCTGTTTATTGCCTGAGGACGCGGGAATATACCCGTGAAGCGCGTTGCGGTTCTGTTCATGGAGTTCATGGAGTATGTGAACAAATTGTCTTTATCTTAAGCGACAGCATCGAGTCTATTTCTGAGTGGATGGCCCACCGCCGCCACCCGAATATTTTAAACATTTTAGCATATTTTATCCTTGTGGCGCCTCTGTACATCTACTTGTCAGTATATCTATCTAGTCAGGGCGTATATGTGCCCAGTATATGTAGTCAGGGGTATATGTCCCCAGAATAAGTAGTCATGTGTCCCCCCAGCATGAGGGGAGCAGCGGAGTGGAAGGAGAGCTGTGAGCAGCGGTGGGGAAGGGCGGACATCTCCCCCCCCCCCCTCACCTTGGGGCTCTCTTCCCCTCGCTCTCCCCTCCAGAAGTAATATGCGGGCAGCCGGCAGCCGGCGGGACTTACCTCTCCTCCTCGTCGGAACACCGGATCTGCGTGCCGCAAGTCTGGTCTGGTCCAGACCAGAGCAGCGGCATGCAGATCCGGCGCCGGAACGAGCAGAGGTAAGTCCCGCCTGCTGCTGGCTGCCCGCACATTACTTCTGGAGGGGAGAGCGAGGGAAGGAGAGCCCCAAGGTAGGGGGGGGGGGGGAGATGTCCGCCCTTCCCCACCGCTGCTCACAGCTCTCCTTCCACTCCGCTGCACCCCTCCACAAATGCCAGGGGGGACGGCGTCCACCCTCGGGAAATAGTAAGTGGACGCCGTCCCCCCGCGTCCACGCCCCACTCGACCCCTGGTTCTATCACAATACAGTGAAAAATAATGCACTAGAGTGGTGCTGTGCTAGTTACTAATGTGGTAAACAGTATCAGTAAGCAGTGGTACCGTGCACAGCTCTGAGTGTCAGTGTGCACAGTGTGCACACACACACACAAAAATAAAATAAAAAAAATAAAAAATAACAGCAGAACGATGTAGGTCTATTTGGGGGGGGGGGGGTGTCTTTCACAGCAAGTCAGTCAGCGAGGAACAACAAAATATGCCTAGCTAACGCTTTACCTATGTGCAGCAATGTCTCTCCCTTCCTCTGACTACAGCAGCCGGAGACAGAATGCAACATGGCCAGTGTAACTGCATCTTTAAAGGGGAGCGGGGGTCTAGGAGGGGGGCTAACTGATTGTCTGCCATGTGTCTGCTAACTGTGAGGCAGTGTTGCCAACCTTTCACGATATTTTTTACTGACAAATGCCTTAAAATTTACTGACAAAAGATTCTTTTTACTGACAAAAAAAATGGGCGTGGTCACACAACATAATGTGGGCGTGGTCATGGGTGGGGCCAAATATACATGATTTTAGTATTGCTGTAAAAGGTCTGCCAGGGAAGTTTGAGCTCTGCCATAGCGTTTTCCCCCCTTCCCCCAAAATACATGTAATCTTACAGCATTTCACCAAAAATCCACATAATCTGGCAGAGGTTCTTCCAAAATACAGAGAATATGGCAGTGGTTCCCAAAAAATAGATGTATTCTGGCAGCAGCGATTCCCCCAACATACATATAATCTGGCAGCAGTTCCCCAAAATACATTTAATCTGACAGCAGTGGTTCCCCAAAAATAGGTAGCCCCAGGTCTATAGGTGTCCCCAGAATAGGTGGCCAGGGGTATAGATGTCCCCAGAACAGGTAGCCAGGGGGAGAGATGTCCCCAGAACAGGTAGCCAGGGGTATATGTGCCCAGTATATGTAGGCAGGGGTACAGGGCCGGTTCTAGACTGGCACATATGAGGGGGCAGTCAAATGGGTAGGGTACAACATGTCGAGAAAATTGTGTGCCGTGGCGACGACAGTGGGCATGGCAATTAAATGCACATAATGAGAGACAGCGTTTCACTAGTAAATGCACATAAGAGACAGCCTTTCACCAGTAAATGCACATAATGAGAGACAGCTTTTCACCAGTAAATGCACGTAATGAGAGACAGCTTTTCACCAGTAAATGCACGTAATGAGAGAAAGCTTTTCACCAGTAAATGCGCATAATGAGAGACAGCTTTTCACCAGTAAATGCATATAATAAGAGACAGCTTTTCACCAGTAAATGCACATAATGGCAAGCAGCCAGCGTCCTCCAGTATATGTAGCCAGAGGTATATGTCCCCAGTATATTTAGCCAGAGGTATATGTCCCCAGTATATGTAGCCAGGGGTATATGTCCCCAGTATATGTAGGCAGGGTATATGTCCCCAGTATATGTAGGCAGGGTATATGTCCCCAGTATATGTAGGCAGGGTATATGTCCCCAGTATATGTAGGCATGGTATATGTCCCCAGTATATGTAGGCAGGGTATATGTCCCCAGTATAGGTAGGCAGGGTATATGTCCCCAGTATAGGTAGGCAGGGTATATGTCCCCAGTATATGTAGGCAGGGTATATGTCCCCAGTATATGTAGCCAGAGGAGGAGAGCAGCGCAGTGGAGGGAGAGCTGACTCCTGTGTGCCCGCGTTATAGTTTGAACCAGAGCAGCTCTCCCCCTCCCAAAGGAATGTCATGTCAGTGTTTATTCTCAGCAGCAGATATATGATGTGCTACTACATGTCTACAGCCTGAGAGTACCCAGCTTTCACATCGCATGTCAGCTGCTGAGAAGAAACGCTGACATGACATTCCTTTAGAAAGGGAGGGGGGTGCTCTGGTACAAACTATACACACGAGAGCAGGCTCTGGCAGCTGAGGAGGATGCTGGCACAATGAAGGGGACAGCAAGCAGGCTACTGTGGAGCGAGCTGGCAGCAGCAGCCTTTCCTGTCTCACCACCACTCTGTCCTCTCGTCTCTGGTCTCCCCGACTCCTGCCCCAGGCACTGTGATCATCACGGAGACGGAGTCCTCACACATGTTCACTCCCCACTCGAGTCCTCCTGGGACTGGGCTGCCTGAGCGCTGAGGAGGCGTGGCAAAATGAAAGAGAGGAGGGGAGCGCAGCCAATGGGACAGTCACAGGAAGGCTGCGGGCTTACTATTGCTGCAGAGTGAGCTAAGGGGAGAGATAACTAGCGGGCCACGGAAACAGCCCACCCCCCGCAAATCAGCCCAGTGCGCATGTGCACAATGCCGTGCACAGAGCCAGCATACTTTTACGGACGCTGCCAAAACGCTTACGGATTTTACGGGCAGCAATATTTAACTCTATATTTACTGACAATCCGTAAATTTACGGACGGTTGGCAACACTGCTGTGAGGTAAGGGGTCAAAGTTTATCTCGATGATGTATAGGGGGGGGGGGGGGGCGGGTCGAACACACCATACGTCCGCTGCTCGCCACGTGTGCGAAAGCTGAAATCCGCCGGGAACTGTCTGCCGGCAAACCGTTCAGGCCATCCGAAAAAATGGGCGTGGTCACGCAACAGAATGTGGGCGTGGTCATGGGTGGGGCCAAATATACATGATTTTAGTATTGCTGTAAAATGTCTGCCAGGGAAGTTTGAGCTCTGCCATAGCGTTTTCCCCCCTTCCCCCAAAATACATGTAATCTTACAGCATTTCACCAAAAATCCACGTAATCTGGCAGAGGTTCTTCCAAAATACAGATAATATGGCAGTGGTTCCCAAAAAATAGATGTATTCTGGCAGCAGCGATTCCCCCAACATACATATAATCTGGCAGCAGTTCCCCAAAATACATTTAATCTGACAGCAGTGGTTCCCCAAAAATAGGTAGCCCCAGGTCTATAGGTGTCCCCAGAATAGGTGGCCAGGGGTATAGATGTCCCCAGAACAGGTAGCCAGGGGGAGAGATGTCCCCAGAACAGGTAGCCAGGGGTATATGTGCCCAGTATATGTAGGCAGGGGTACAGGGCCGGTTCTAGACTGGCACATATGAGGGGGCAGTCAAATGGGTAGGGTACAACATGTCGAGAAAATTGCGCGCCGTGGCGACGACAGTGGGCATGGCAAGTAAATGCACATAATGAGAGACAGCGTTTTACTAGTAAATGCACATAAGAGACAGCCTTTCACCAGTAAATGCACATAATGAGAGACAGCTTTTCACCAGTAAATGCACGTAATGAGAGAAAGCTTTTCACCAGTAAATGCGCGTAATGAGAGACAGCTTTTCACCAGTAAATGCACATAATAAGAGACAGCTTTTCACCAGTAAATGCACATAATGGCAAACAGCCAGCGTCCTCCAGTATATGTAGCCAGGGATATATGTGCCCAGTATATGTAGCCAGAGGTATATGTCCCCAGTATATGAAGGCAGGAGTATATGTGCCCAGTATATGTAGCCAGAGGTATATGTCCCCAGTGTATGTAGCCAGAGGTATATGTCCCCAGTATATGTAGCCAGGGGTATATGTCCCCAGTATATGTAGGCAGGGTATATGTCCCCAGTATATGTAGGCAGGGTATATGTCCCCAGTATATGTAGGCAGGGTATATGTCCCCAGTATATGTAGGCAGGGTATATGTCCCCAGTATATGTAGGCAGGGTATATGTCCCCAGTATATGTAGGCAGGGTATATGTCCCCAGTATATGTAGGCAGGGTATATGTCCCCAGTATATGTAGGCAGGGTATATGTCCCCAGTATATGTAGGCAGGGTATATGTCCCCAGTATATGTAGGCAGGGTATATGTCCCCAGTATATGTAGGCAGGGTATATGTCCCCAGTATATGTAGGCAGGGTATATGTCCCCAGTATATGTAGACAGGGTA
Organism: Hyperolius riggenbachi; assembly: GCF_040937935.1. Taxonomy (NCBI): domain Eukaryota; kingdom Metazoa; phylum Chordata; class Amphibia; order Anura; family Hyperoliidae; genus Hyperolius; species Hyperolius riggenbachi. Next base: position 341,925,483 of record NC_090649.1, on the reverse strand, counting down.
TATGTCCCCAGTATATGTAGCCAGAGGAGGAGAGCAGCGCAGTGGAGGGAGAGCTGACTCCTGTGTGCCCGCGTTATAGTTTGAACCAGAGCAGCACTCCCCCTCCCAAAGGAATGTCATGTCAGTGTTTATTCTCAGCAGCAGATATATGATGTGCTACTACATGTCTACAGCCTGAGAGCACCCAGCTTTCACATCGCATGTCAGCTGCTGAGAAGAAACGCTGACATGACATTCCTTTAGAAAGGGAGGGGGGTGCTCTGGTACAAACTATACACACGAGAGCAGGCTCTGGCAGCTGAGGAGGATGCTGGCACAATGAAGGGGACAGCAAGCAGGCTACTGTGGAGCGAGCTGGCAGCAGCAGCCTTTCCTGTCTCACCACCACTCTGTCCTCTCGTCTCTGGTCTCCCCTGACTCCTGCCCCAGGCACTGTGATCATCACGGAGACGGAGTCCTCACACATGTTCACTCCCCACTCGAGTCCTCCTGGGACTGGGCTGCCTGAGCGCTGAGGAGGCGTGGCAAAATGAAAGAGAGGAGGGGAGCGCAGCCAATGGGACAGTCACAGGAAGGCTGCGGGCTTACTATTGCTGCAGAGTGAGCTAAGGGGAGAGATAACTAGCAGGCCACGGAAACAGCCCACCCCCCGCAAATCAGCCCAGTGTGCATGTGCACAATGCCGTGCACAGAGCCAGCGTACTTTTACGGACGCTGCCAAAACGCTTACGGATTTTACGGGCAGCAATATTTAACTCTATATTTACTGACAATCCGTAAATTTACGGACCGTTGGCAACACTGCTGTGAGGTAAGGGGTCAAAGTTTATCTCGATGATGTATAGGGGGGGCGGGTCGAACACACCATACGTCCGCTGCTCGCCACGTGTGCGAAAGCTGAAATCCGCCGGGAACTGTCTGCCGGCAAACCGTTCAGGCCATCCGAAAAAATGGGCGTGGTCACGCAACAGAATGTGGGCGTGGTCATGGGTGGGGCCAAATATACATGATTTTAGTATTGCTGTAAAAGGTCTGCCAGGGAAGTTTGAGCTCTGCCATAGCGTTTTCCCCCCTTCCCCCAAAATACATGTAATCTTACAGCATTTCACCAAAAATCCACGTAATCTGGCAGAGGTTCTTCCAAAATACAGATAATATGGCAGTGGTTCCCAAAAAATAGATGTAATCTGGCAGCAGCGATTCCCCCAACATACATATAATCTGGCAGCAGTTCCCCAAAATACATTTAATCTGACAGCAGTGGTTCCCCAAAAATAGGTAGCCCCAGGTCTATAGGTGTCCCCAGAATACGTGGCCAGGGGTATAGATGTCCCCAGAACAGGTAGCCAGGGGGAGAGATGTCCCCAGAACAGGTAGCCAGGGGTATATGTGCCCAGTATATGTAGGCAGGGGTACAGGGCCGGTTCTAGACTGGCACATATGAGGGGGCAGTCAAATGGATAGGGTACAACATGTCGAGAAAATTGCGCGCCGTGGCGACGACAGTGGGCATGGCAAGTAAATGCACATAATGAGAGACAGCGTTTCACTAGTAAATGCACATAAGAGACAGCCTTTCACCAGTAAATGCACATAATGAGGTACAGCTTTTCACCAGTAAATGCACGTAATGAGAGACAGCTTTTCACCAGTAAATGCACGTAATGCGAGAAAGCTTTTCACCAGTAAATGCGCGTAATGAGAGACAGCTTTTCACCAGTAAATGCACATAATAAGAGACAGCTTTTCACCAGTAAATGCACATAATGGCAAACAGCCAGCGTCCTCCAGTATATGTAGCCAGGGATATATGTGCCCAGTTTATGTAGCCAGAGGTATATGTCCCCAGTATATGTAGGCAGGAGTATATGTGCCCAGTATATGTAGCCAGAGGTATATGTCCCCAGTATATGTAGCCAGGGGTATATGTCCCCAGTATATGTAGGCAGGGTATATGTCCCCAGTATATGTAGGCAGGGTATATGTCCCCAGTATATGTAGGCAGGGTATATGTCCCCAGTATATGTAGCCAGGGTATATGTCCCCAGTATATGTAGGCAGGGTATATGTCCCCAGTATATTTAGGCAGGGTATATGTCCCCAGTATATGTAGCCAGGGTATATGTCCCCAGTATATGTAGGCAGGGTATATGTCCCCAGTATATGTAGGCAGGGTATATGTCCCCAGTATATGTAGGCATGGTATATGTCCCCAGTATATGTAGGCAGGGTATATGTCCCCAGTATATGTAGGCAGGGTATATGTCCCCAGTATATGTAGGCAGGGTATATGTCCCCAGTATATGTAGCCAGAGGAGGAGAGCAGCGCAGTGGAGGGAGATATGACTCCTGTGTGCCCGCGTTATAGTTTGAACCAGAGCAGCTCTCCCCCTCCCAAAGGAATGTCATGTCAGTGTTTATTCTCAGCAGCAGATATATGATGTGCTACTACATGTCTACAGCCTGAGAGCACCCAGCTTTCACATCGCATGTCAGCTGCTGAGAAGAAACGCTGACATGACATTCCTTTAGAAAGGGAGGGGGGTGCTCAGGTACAAACTATACACACGAGAGCAGGCTCTGGCAGCTGAGGAGGATGCTGGCACAATGAAGGGGACAGCAAGCAGGCTACTGTGGAGCGAGCTGGCAGCAGCAGCCTTTCCTGTCTCACCACCACTCTGTCCTCTCGTCTCTGGTCTCCCCCGACTCCTGCCCCAGGCACTGTGATCATCACGGAGACGGAGTCCTCACACATGTTCACTCCCCACTCGAGTCCTCCTGGGACTGGGCTGCCTGAGCGCTGAGGAGGCGTGGCAAAATGAAAGAGAGGAGGGGAGCGCAGCCAATGGGACAGTCACAGGAAGGCTGCGGGCTTACTATTGCTGCAGAGTGAGCTAAGGGGAGAGATAACTAGCAGGCCACGGAAACAGCCCACCCCCCGCAAATCAGCCCAGTGCGCATGTGCACAATGCCGTGCACAGAGCCAGCGTACTTTTACGGACGCTGCCAAAACGCTTACGGATTTTACGGGCAGCAATATTTAACTCTATATTTACTGACAATCCGTAAATTTACGGACCGTTGGCAACACTGCTGTGAGGTAAGGGGTCAAAGTTTATCTCGATGATGTATAGGGGGGGCGGGTCGAACACACCATACGTCCGCTGCTCGCCACGTGTGCGAAAGCTGAAATCCGCCGGGAACTGTCTGCCGGCAAACCGTTCAGGCCATCCGAAAAAATGGGCGTGGTCACGCAACAGAATGTGGGCGTGGTCATGGGTGGGGCCAAATATACATGATTTTAGTATTGCTGTAAAAGGTCTGCCAGGGAAGTTTGAGCTCTGCCATAGCGTTTTCCCCCCTTCCCCCAAAATACATGTAATCTTACAGCATTTCACCAAAAATCCACGTAATCTGGCAGAGGTTCTTCCAAAATACAGATAATATGGCAGTGGTTCCCAAAAAATAGATGTAATCTGGCAGCAGCGATTCCCCCAACATACATATAATCTGGCAGCAGTTCCCCAAAATACATTTAATCTGACAGCAGTGGTTCCCCAAAAATAGGTAGCCCCAGGTCTATAGGTGTCCCCAGAATACGTGGCCAGGGGTATAGATGTCCCCAGAACAGGTAGCCAGGGGGAGAGATGTCCCCAGAACAGGTAGCCAGGGGTATATGTGCCCAGTATATGTAGGCAGGGGTACAGGGCCGGTTCTAGACTGGCACATATGAGGGGGCAGTCAAATGGATAGGGTACAACATGTCGAGAAAATTGCGCGCCGTGGCGACGACAGTGGGCATGGCAAGTAAATGCACATAATGAGAGACAGCGTTTCACTAGTAAATGCACATAAGAGACAGCCTTTCACCAGTAAATGCACATAATGAGGTACAGCTTTTCACCAGTAAATGCACGTAATGAGAGACAGCTTTTCACCAGTAAATGCACGTAATGCGAGAAAGCTTTTCACCAGTAAATGCGCGTAATGAGAGACAGCTTTTCACCAGTAAATGCACATAATAAGAGACAGCTTTTCACCAGTAAATGCACATAATGGCAAACAGCCAGCGTCCTCCAGTATATGTAGCCAGGGATATATGTGCCCAGTTTATGTAGCCAGAGGTATATGTCCCCAGTATATGTAGGCAGGAGTATATGTGCCCAGTATATGTAGCCAGAGGTATATGTCCCCAGTATATGTAGCCAGAGGTATATGTCCCCAGTATATGTAGCCAGGGGTATATGTCCCCAGTATATGTAGGCAGGGTATATGTCCCCAGTATATGTAGGCAGGGTATATGTCCCCAGTATATGTAGGCAGGGTATATGTCCCCAGTATATGTAGCCAGGGTATATGTCCCCAGTATATGTAGGCAGGGTATATGTCCCCAGTATATGTAGGCAGGGTATATGTCCCCAGTATATGTAGCCAGGGTATATGTCCCCAGTATATGTAGGCAGGGTATATGTCCCCAGTATATGTAGGCAGGGTATATGTCCCCAGTATATGTAGGCATGGTATATGTCCCCAGTATATGTAGGCAGGGTATATGTCCCCAGTATATGTAGGCAGGGTATATGTCCCCAGTATATGTAGGCAGGGTATATGTCCCCAGTATATGTAGCCAGAGGAGGACAGCAGCGCAGTGGAGGGAGAGATGACTCCTGTGTGCCCGCGTTATAGTTTGAACCAGAGCAGCTCTCCCCCTCCCAAAGGAATGTCATGTCAGTGTTTATTCTCAGCAGCAGATATATGATGTGCTACTACATGTCTACAGCCTGAGAGCACCCAGCTTTCACATCGTATGTCAGCTGCTGAGAAGAAACGCTGACATGACATTCCTTTAGAAAGGGAGGGGGGTGCTCTGGTACAAACTATACACACACGAGAGCAGGCTCTGGCAGCTAAGGAGGATGCGGGCACAATGAAGGGGACAGCAAACAGGCTACTGTGGAGCGAGCTGGCAGCAGCAGCCTTTCCTGTCTCACCACCACTCTGTCCTCTCGTCTCTGGTCTCCCCCGACTCCTGCCCCAGGCACTGTGATCATCACGGAGACGGAGTTCTCACACATGTTCACTCCCCACTCGAGTCCTCCTGGGGCTGGGCTGCCTGAGCGCTGAGGAGGCGTGGCAAAATGAAAGAGAGGAGGGGAGCGCAGCCAATGGGACAGTCACAGGAAGGCTGCGGGCTTACTATTGCTGCAGAGTGAGCTAAGGGGAGAGATAACTAGCGGGCCACGGAAACAGCCCACCCCCCGCAAATCAGCCCAGTGCGCATGTGCACAATGCCGTGCACAGAGCCAGCGTACTTTTACGGACGCTGCCAAAACGCTTACGGATTTTACGGGCAGCAATATTTAATTCTATATTTACTGACAGTCCGTAAATTTACGGACGGTTGGCAACACTGCTGTGAGGTAAGGGGTCAAAGTTTATCTCGATGATGTATAGGGGGGGGGGCGGGTCGAACACACCATATGTCCGCTGCTCGCCACGTGTGCGAAAGCTGAAATCCGCCGGGAACTGTCTGCCGGCAAACCGTTCAGGCCATCTGAAAAAATGGGCGTGGTCACGCAACAGAATGTGGGCGTGGTCATGGGTGGGGCCAAATATACATGATTTTAGTATTGCTGTAAAAGGTCTGCCAGGGAAGTTTGAGCTCTGCCATAGCGTTTTCCCCCCTTCCCCCAAAATACATGTAATCTTACAGCATTTCACCAAAAATCCACGTAATCTGGCAGAGTTCTTCCAAAATACAGATAATATGGCAGTGGTTCCCAAAAAATAGATGTAATCTGGCAGCAGCGATTCCCCCAACATACATATAATCTGGCAGCAGTTCCCCAAAATACATTTAATCTGACAGCAGTGGTTCCCCAAAAATAGGTAGCCCCAGGTCTATAGGTGTCCCCAGAATAGGTGGCCAGGGGTATAGATGTCCCCAGAACAGGTAGCCAGGGGGAGAGATGCCCCCAGAACAGGTAGCCAGGGGTATATGTGCCCAGTATATGTAGGCAGGGGTACAGGGCCGGTTCTAGACTGGCACATATGAGGGGGCAGTCAAATGGGTAGGGTACAACATGTCGAGAAAATTGCGCGCTGTGGCGACGACAGTGGGCATGGCAAGTAAATGCACATAATGAGAGACAGCGTTTCACTAGTAAATGCACATAAGAGACAGCCTTTCACCAGTAAATGCACATAATGAGAGACAGCTTTTCACCAGTAAATGCACGTAATGAGAGACAGCTTTTCACCAGTAAATGCACGTAATGAGAGAAAGTTTTTCACCAGTAAATGCGCGTAATGAGAGACAGCTTTTCACCAGTAAATGCACATAATAAGAGACAGCTTTTCACCAGTAAATGCACATAATGGCAAACAGCCAGCGTCCTCCAGTATATGTAGCCAGGGATATATGTGCCCAGTATATGTAGCCAGAGGTATATGTCCCCAGTATATGTAGCCAGAGGTATATGTCCCCAGTATATGTAGCCAGGGGTATATGTCCCCAGTATATGTAGGCAGGGTATATGTCCCCAGTATATGTAGGCAGGGTATATGTCCCCAGTATATGTAGGCAGGGTATATGTCCCCAGTATATGTAGGCAGGGTATATGTCCCCAGTATATGTAGGCAGGGTATATGTCCCCAGTATATGTAGGCAGGGTATATGTCCCCAGTATATGTAGGCAGGGTATATGTCCCCAGTATATGTAGGCAGGGTATATGTCCCCAGTATATGTAGGCAGGGTATATGTCTCCAGTATATGTAGGCAGGGTATATGTCCCCAGTATATGTAGGCATGGTATATGTCCCCAGTATATGTAGGCAGGGTATATGTCCCCAGTATATGTAGGCAGGGTATATGTCCCCAGTATATGTAGGCAGGGTATATGTCCCCAGTATATGTAGCCAGAGGAGGAGAGCAGCGCAGTGGAGGGAGAGCTGACTCCTGTGTGCCCGCGTTATAGTTTGAACCAGAGCAGCTCTCCCCCTCCCAAAGGAATGTCATGTCAGTGTTTATTCTCAGCAGCAGATATATGATGTGCTACTACATGTCTACAGCCAGAGAGCACCCAGCTTTCACATCGCATGGCAGCTGCTGAGAAGAAACGCTGACATGACATTCCTTTAGAAAGGAGGGGGGTGCTCTGGTACAAACTATACACACACAATGAGCAGGCTCTGGCAGCTCAGGAGGATGCTGGCACAATGAAGGGGACAGCAAGCAGGCTACTGTGGAGCGAGTTGGCAGCAGCAGCCTTTCCTGTCTCACCACCACTCTGTCCTCTCGTCTCTGGTCTCCCCGACTCCTGCCCCAGGCACTGTGATCATCACGGAGACGGAGTCCTCACACATGTTCACTCCCCACTCGAGTCCTCCTGGGGCTGGGCTGCCTGAGCGCTGAGGAGGCGTGGCAAAATGAAAGAGAGGAGGGGAGTGCAGCCAATGGGACAGTCACAGGAAGGCTGCGGGCTTACTATTGCTGCAGAGTGAGCTAAGGGGAGAGATAACTAGCAGGCCACGGAAACAGCCCACCCCCCGCAAATCAGCCCAGTGCGCATGTGCACAATGCCGTGCACAGAGCCAGCGTGCTTTTACGGACGCTGCCAAAACGCTTACGGATTTTACGGGCAGCAATATTTAACTCTATATTCACTGACAATCCGTAAATTTACGGACGGTTGGCAACACTGCTGTGAGGTAAGGGGTCAAAGTTTATCTCGATGATGTATAGGGGGGGGCGGGTCGAACACACCATACGTCCGCTGCTCGCCACGTGTGCGAAAGCTGAAACCTGCCGGGAACTGTCTGCCGGCAAACCGTTCAGGCCATCTCTATTCAATAAATAATCAAAATGTTGCTGCTCTACTCTAGTCATTGAATGAGCATAAATGAATGTAACTGAGCTTCCTTGGGTGTCTGCTTGACTAAGCAGATATTACCCTATCATGTAAACATTCTTTGACCCTGATTTACGAATATTGATGAGCACTAAAACAGAGAGACCATCAGGGGCATAGCTAGAAATTATGGGGCCCCATAGCAAAGTTTTGCTTGCCCCCCGTAATTTTTTTTTTATATAAGGCATTTTTCTGAGAGCAACCTGGATATATTCTAGAATTCCATTTTATCTCTAACTTTTTAGCATTCTGTACCATCGAGTGCAGTTTGGGTTTGCTGTATTACACAGGCTCTCCATCATTTTTAAATCAGCAACTATCTACAAGCAGTCAGGGCTCGTTCACATCTAGGGTGTTTTGCACATTTTTAAAGCGCTGGCGATTTTCAAAATTGCCCTCAAAACACTAGTGCAATTATTCTCTATGAGAGAGTTCACGTTTCGTTTCCGATCCGCTCAGCAAAGTGCTGCCTGTACCATTTTTGAGGCGTTTTGCCTCAATGGAAGGTATAGGGAAATTGCAAAATACTCGAAAAAGGAATTTAAGTATTTTAAGAATAAATACATTGTATTTATTCTTTTCCGGTTCAAAGAGTTCACTTCCTGACTGATGTCAGGAAGTGAAAAAATGCAATCGCTCTGCAAAAGCGCTTATAAAAGTGCTTTAAAAAAACTGCAGCGCCCACCCGAGCACCAGGAGGACAAAAAAATTGCCCACAAAATTGAAAATCGCTGGTGTCAGCGATTTCGATCTAAGATGTGAACAAAGCCTCCCTCCATCCAGGGTGCTCTGAGCGCTCCATAAAGAATTTAAATACAAGAATAAAATACAATTTCAGTCACAACTACATGCAACAAAAAAGCCATACATCTGGCGTTGCATGGGCAGATCATCAAGAGACAAATCTCTCTCTGATGGAATCTGATCAGAGAGAGAGAGATCTTTTGGTTGCCCATACACCACAGGCTGATTTCCAATACATTTCAGCATTAAATTTCTTAGGACTACCATAACAAATGAGCCTATTCAATATTATGCTCAAAAACACCCTGATAAGTACCGCCTTATATATAGAAAAGACATCCATGTAGGAATTATAATAAGAATGACATATGCCAATGTCATCCTATACTATAATTTACAAGTGTCTCTGCGTCCCATGTCCCCGTGTCAATGCTTTTGCGCTACTGCGCATGTTCTGTACTGACAGCCATTGGGACAGGACACGAGGGTGGGCCGGCCGGGTGCATGTGTGGCGGGCAGGTGCGTGCATGCGAGCTATAATGCTGCGGTGGCGGCAGAGACTGACCTAGAGCCAGTTTTTAAATGGGCTAAGGTCAGCTAGTAAGATATAAAATATCAACTTTATTGAAACCAGAGGAATACTATTAAAATCACAACACTGCAGGTAGGAAGGGCAAAAGGCAAAGGATCTTCTTTTGTGTTATTTCATAGCAAGTTTTTGTGTGACAGCGAAGATGTACCTGCGCTGACGAATGCTGTCACTAAACAATAGTTGGAGGAGGACCCTTCATCTCTTCCTCTGGTGCAGAGCTTACTAATTCATCTTTTGCACATGGAGAGGCTTAATTTAGACAAGTTCAAATATAAATCAATACAGACATTTTCCAGGACATGGAGGAGATCCGTGGAAAAAAAAACTTTCACTAAAAATGAGATTATTGGCCTAATGAAACCATTGGCGGGGATGGAGTGGTATCTCAAGAACAAGATAGGGGGTATTTTGGTTGTTTAGATGGGGGAGGGGGGAACAGCAATAGGGAGATAGGGTTTGGTTTGTTTGATTTAGTCTTTTAATGTTGATTATTGAGAATTAGGAGGCGCACTATTATATCCCCACTACAAAGGACTCAGTTGAGAGGGCTTCTCTTCTCGATTATCACAAGGTGCAGTGGAAAAAGTCTATAGCATTTGGTTTGGAAGCTTAGAGAGCCGCAAAGGGGGCTTCCAAACAGTCCTTCATTACACCCTTTAGAGATTACGTCCTCTTAATCTTGGATATTGATGTTCTTTCTCATTCATGTCAAGATCACTATTTGGGTATAGATGTTATTGGGGTATAGATGTACCTACTTCGTAGACTCTATTATTATATATATATATATATATATATATATATATATATATATATATATATATATATATATATATATATATATATATATATATATATATATATATATTCTGTCACTTACTTCCTCCTACGGCCTGTCTCAGTGGTCCACTGCTCCAACTCACTCTAATGGTCATACACTTGACCTCATATTCACTCGTCTCTGTTCTATCACTGATTTCACTAATTCTCCTCTCCCGCTCTCTGATCATAACCTACTAAACTTCTCTCTCTCCTCCTCTCTTCCTACCACCCTGCCTCAAGCACGCTCATATACACATATGACATGCAATCTGTCTCTGATGCCTTGGCACCTCTCCTCACACAACCATTCACTGACCCTGACTCAGCAGCTGCACACTACCACTGCTCAATCACGCAAGTCATGGATGAAATCGCACCCCTCACCAATGTCCGCCCGCACCGTGTCAGTCGCCAACCCTGGCTGACCAAAGCTACTAAACAGCTAAAGGGGTGCTCTAGGGTAGCTGAACGCCGTTGGAGAAAAACTAATACGAATGAGGATTTCATTACTTACAAAAAAGAGTTGAACAAGTTTAAAACCGCTCTCTCTTCTGCAAAACACTCATACTTCTCCTCCCTCATATCCTCCCACTTGCACAATCCAAAGTGCCTGTTCAGTACTTTAAACTCCCTTCTCCGTCCACCCCCTCCTCCTCCTTCTTCATGCTTATCAGCTGAAGAATTTGCAACATACTTTACAGATAAAATTGCAAAAATCCGTAGTGTGTTTTCCACGCAGACATCAAACTCCATCTCCACTCCTCTTGTTGACTGCTCTCTTTCCAGTTTCTCTCCACTCTCTGAACATTCGCTCTCTTCCCTTATCTCCAAATCCCATCTAACCACCTGTTTTTTGGATCCTATCCCATCACATCTCATTCCACAGCTATCCACATCCCTCATCCCTGCCCTAACATCGCTGTTTAACCTATCCCTCTCCACCGGAATTTTTACATCCTCACTCAAGAGGGCTGTTGTAACACCACTACTTAAAAAACCATCTCTAGACCCCACCGAACTTGCTAACTACCGCTCAGTGTCACTTCTTCCATTTGCATCTAAATTACTTGAACGCCACATCCATGCAGAACTAAGTCAGTATTTATCTGCAAATTCCTTGCTCGATCAGTTCCAATCTGGCTTCCGGCCAAACTACTCCAAAGAAACAGCCCTCACCAAAGTAGCTAATGATCTCCTCACAGCTAAATCCAAAGGCTATTATTCCATACTCATCCTTCTAGATCTGTCATCAGCATTCGACACTGTCGACCACACTCTACTCCTACAGATCCTTTCATCTATAGGAATAAAGGACCTCTCTCTCCTGGATATCTTCCTACCTCTCTGGAAGGTCTTTCCCTGTTTCTTATTCAGATCAGGCCTCCTCTTCACATCCTCTGTCTGTATGGGTACCTCAAGGCTCTGTCCTCGGTCCCCTCCTCTTCTCCATCTACATGCACGGTCTTGGTAACTTAATCAGCTCATTTGGTTTCCAATACCACCTATATGCAGACGATACACAACGATACACAACTGTACCTCTCGGCCCCAGACCTTAACTCCCTCCTCACCCGGGTTCCTGACTGCCTGTCCGCTATCTCCTCTTTCATGTCCTCTCGTTTCTTAAAACTTAATATGAATAAAACTGAACTAATAGTCTTTCCACCATCCCTGTCCACCCCTTTGCCTGATATTACAATAAATGTTAACAACACGTCTATAACATCAGTTCCCAAAAAAGCACGGTGCTTGGGGGTAATATTTGATTCCTCTCTCTCATTTACTCCTCACATTAACTCCCTAACCAGCTCCTGCCATTTCCAACTGAAAAACATAGCACGTATCCGACCTTTTCTCTCCCATGACACAACCAAAATGTTAGTACATGCTCTTATTATATCTCGATTGGACTATTGCAATATATTGCTCGGTGGACTTCCAACTAACCGACTAACACCGCTCAATTCTGTACTGAACTCTGCTGCTCGACTCATTCATCTCTCCTCTCGCTCTTTCTCTGCTGACCCTCTCTGTCAAGCTCTTCACTGGCTACCAATTAATGAGAGGATTCAGTTCAAACTCTTAACCATAACCTACAAAGCTCTCCACAATCTCTCTCCCCTGTACATCTCCTCACTAGTCTCCAGATACCAACCCAACCGCAATCTCAGATCTGCACACGAGCTTCTTCTATCCTCTTCTACAATTACCTCCTCACATTCACGTGTACAAGACTTCTCACGTGCCTCACCCCTCCTCTGGAATGCCCTTCCACAACACATCCGCCACTCTTCCACCTTCGAAATCTTTAAACGCTCCCTCAAAACCCACCTTTTCCGACAAGCTTATTCTCTAGCTTAGGCCATGCACTTACTAAATAACCTAATTACGCACTGCCTGTACATATACTGTATACTTCCCCCACCTCCTGTTTCCACCCCATTCCTTTAGATTGTAAGCTCGCAAGGGCAGGGCTCTCACCCTTTTGTGTCATGGAATGTTATTAATTCAATTGCTTGCACACTGTTAGAAATTTATACATCTTAGTCATCATGTTAAATCAAGTTGTAATCAGCAGTGCTGTATCTTGTATCGGTGTTCATATTTCATGTATATCATTGTCTGTATCATTATGTATCCCTTGTTTGTTTTCTTACATTGTACAGCGCCACGGAATATGTTAACGCTTTATAAATAAATAAATAATAATAATAATAATAATAATAATAATATATATATATATATATATGTATATATATATATATATATATATATATATATATATATATATATATATATATATATATATATATGTATGTATATATATATATATATATATATATATATATATATATATATATATATATATATATATATATATATATAGCCTATTGTCCCGTTTTCATACACACACATATATATATATATATATATATATATATATATATATTGTATTGTATCTAGGATAAACAATAATCACAAGGTCTCATTATGCAGCTATCCTCATCCCTCATCCCTGTACTAATATATATGTTTAACCTATCCCTCGCCCCTATCCCTCGCCACTGGTACTTTTCTGTCCTCACTCAAAAAGGCTGTTGTAACACCGCTATTAAAAAAAAAATAATTCTCAACTGCAATCGACAACTCGCTCGGTGTCACTTTTCGTCTAAATTACTTGAATGCCAAATACACGCTAAACTAAGCCATTATTTATCTGCTAATTCCCTGGTTGACCAGTTCCAGTGTGGCTTTCATGCAAACCACTCCACAGAAACAGCCCTTAGTAAAGTGGTTAATGATCTTCTTATAGCTAAATCCAAAGGCCATTATTCCATGCTCATCCTTCTTTATCTGCCATCAGCGTTTGATACTGTCGACCACACTTTACTCCTACAGATCCTTTCATCTATAGGCATAAAGGGCTTTGCTCTCTACTTGATATATTCCTATCTCTCTGGAAGGTCTTTCACCATCTCTTACTCAGATCAGACCTCCTCTCCCCATCCTTTGTCTGTGGGGAACCTTAAGGCTCTGTCCTTGGTGCCCTCCTCTTTTCCATCTACATGCATGGCCTTGGAAACTTAATCAACTCATTTGGCTTTCAATATCACTTGTATGCAGATGATACCCAACTTTACCTCTCGGCCCCAGACCGTAACTCCCTCCTCATATGTGTTCCTGTCTCCCTGTCTGCTATATGCTCTTTCAAGACCTCTCCCCTCTTAAAACTTAATATGAATAAAACAGAAGTAACAGGGGCGTAACTAGCAATCATTGGTCCCCCTGCGATATTTTGGGATGGGGCCCCCGCATTATATATTCAATATGGACCCCCATTTTAGTATATTAGGAAGTGATTAATATAGGGGCATAGAGGTCAGGGTTAAGTGTAAGGGGAGAGAGAAAGTGAGTGGATGAGAGTGAGTGGGTGAGAGTGAGTGGGTGAGAGTGAGTGAGAGAGAGTGAGTGAGTGAAATGCAGGGCACAGCAGGGATGAAGCATACCTTTGCACATGATCTCATCCCTCTGCTAAGCCTGCACAGACTGTGTTCTCCTTCCCTGTGTCACCCAACATCCCAGTGCAGGAGATAAGCATCTTCCCAGCAGAGAGATAAGCATCTTCCCAGCAGAAGTCCTCTACATCACTCACGGAATGCTGCTCTGATGAACTGGCCCAGCAAGCACACAGCCAGCATCAGAGGGCAGAGGAGCAGAAGCTAGCAGTTGGCTGATGGTGTAATGGTTAAGGGCTCTGCCTCTGACACAGGAGACCAGGGTTCGAATCTCGGCTCTGCCTGTTCAGTAAGCCAGCACTAATTCAGTAGGAGACCTTTGGCAAGTCTCCCTTACACTGCTACTGCCAATAGAGCGCGCCCTAGTGGCTGCTGCTCTGCTCTGGCGCTTTGAGTCCGCAAGGAGAAAAGCGCAATATAAATGTTATTTGTCTTGTCTTGTCTACCAGCTCTATCAGCAGGCTATTGGCATTAGTGAGGAGAGTCCCGATGATGGTTTTGTCGACAGATGCGGAGAAGGCATTCGACAGGGTAAACTGGAATTTTATTATGGCCACTTTATGATATGCGGGGTTCGGAGATATGTTAAGATGGTTTGGTGCATTATACTCCAATTCAACTGTGAGAGTGAGAGCGAATGGTACCCTGTCGGATGCCTTCTCCTTGTCTAATGGGCCGAGACAGGATTGCCCTATGTCTCCCATTATTTTTATTTTGACGTTAGATGTATTTATGTGTATGGTTAGGAAATCTAGGGATATTCATGGGGTAGTAGTAGGAGAAGAGGTACACAAAATGTCGGATTTTGCAGATGATATTTTATTTCATGTTTTGGAGCCACTGGTGTCACTGCCTAACTTGATTAAGGAAATTGAGAAGTATGGGATTTTTTCAAATTTTAAGATTAATGTCTCTAAATCTGAGGCGCTTAATGTGTCATTAGCCCCAGTGGTTTTGAATTTAGTAAAGAGTAGTTTTCCGTTTCCTTTCAGAAAAGATGCAATTAGATATTTGGGTATAATGTTATCTAGTGATCTGGCAAAATGATACGGTCTTAATAATGTCCCATTACTTAATTCAATTAAAAAAGATCTGGAGGGGTGGGGAAGGAAGAGGTTCTCGTGGTTTGGGTGTATAGACATTATTAAGATGAATGTACTACCTAGTTTTGATTTCTGTATGTCTATGATTCCGAACTGTGTGCCTGCGGCTTTTTTCCCGTCCTTGAAATCAATTTTTATAAGATTTGTATGGCAGGGGAAGTCTTCGAGATTAGCATATGGAGTTTTGGTTAGTCCTAAAAAAAGATGGGGGCTGGGGCTTCCTGATCTTAAGGTGTATTATAATGCATGTGTTCTGGTTAGGCTTTTTGATTGGACGTATGGTAAATATGTGAAAAGTTGGGTAAATATTGAAAAAAAGTTGGTTGGAATGGATTTGGCAAAGGTTTTTTTGGTTTCCGGAGGCATCTAGAGAGCTGCCATAATTAACTCCCTTTTGGATTAAAAATATAATTAAGGTTTGGGATGGAATTAATAAAAAGTGGGGTTGGTCTGGGGGAATATCTCTTTTGTCACCATTGGAGGGTTTCTCTTTTTTTCCCCCAGGTAAGGAAAAGGGTTTTTTTAGATTATGGGGGAGGGGAGGAGGGGTGGTCTTGAGGGATATTTTGAAGAATGGGAAAATTAAATCTCTAAGTGAGTTGCGGCAGGAATTTGGACAATTCTCATTTGATTTTTGGAGGCATGCACAGTTGAAGCATTTTTTGGCGGAGAAGGAAATAACCTCTTATTTTTGAGTTGATTTATCTGAATTTGAAAAATAATTTGTTTTGGAGGCTCCTCCTGTACATCTAGTGTCGTTCTTGTATAGAGAAATGAATCGGATGGGAGATGGGAATTTTTTGGGTTATTTGGATAGGTGGGAGGAGGACATTGGCATCTCTTTGGATAATAGCCAGAAGAGGAAGATCTGTATTCTAGCTCAAGCGACGTCTGTAAGCTCTAGAATAAAGGAAATTAATTTCAAATTGTTATCTAGGTGGTATAAGACACCGGATAAATTAGCTGTAATGTTTCAGGGAATTAGTGATAGATGCTGGAGAGGGTGTGGGGCAAAAGGTACATTGGTGCATTTGATGTGGGAGTGTCCGGTTATTTCAGGGTTTTGGAAAGGTGTGTTGGAAAGTATTGGGGGAATATGTGAAGAAGAGGGTGAACTGGGTGCTGTGAAAGTGTTGTTGAATGGAATGTGTGCATCTATTGGTAGGTATAAGAGATCTTTGGTACCTCAATTATTGATTGCAGCTAAGAGTTTGATTCCGGTTAAATGGAGATGCCAAGGTTCTCCATCCCTTAAGGAATGGGTTGGAAGAGTAAATATGATGAAGGGGTTGGAGAATCAAATTGCATTACAGCAGGATAAGTTAGAAGGTTTTAATTTCAAGTGGGAAAAATGGAGTGCATTTCAGGGTACAAAGGAATATGGGGATATGATGGAGATGTAGGAGGAGGAGTCTCTGGGGAATGTAAGGAGGAGATTATGGCAAGGAATGGAATTTATAGGATGTATGAATATTATGGAGATTAAAGAGACTATGTAACAACATTTTCAGCCTTAGTTCTTCTATCCTATGCCTGTTCTAATGTGCTCTGGCTTACTGCAGCCTTTCCTAATTGCACAGTGCCTGTGTTATCTCTGTTATATGATCTAATCTGTTTCCTTCTGTCGGCTCTCTCGGGCTAAGGCTTGAATGTGTGGAATGTGCAGGGCTGCTTGTGATTGGATAGAAGCGGTACACACCCTCTGCAGGCTCTGTATGACTCACAAACTCTGCTTATGTGAGCCTATCACAAGCTGGTTAGTTTGTAAACACTGCCTAAAACTGTTAATTACAAGCCAGGTTTGCAGCAGAGAGTGGCAGAAACAGCACAGAGGGGCCCAGAAGAACATAAGGAATAGAATGGTATGCTTTTTGCTGTAAAAATTTTAGAGTACCGATTCTCTTTAAGGAACTTGTAGATAATGAGATATTGATATGATGAGGATTCTGTTTGTGGATATGGGAGGAGGAAGGGGGTCTGGGACTGTTTTTTTTTTTTTCTCTCTCTTTTTCTCTTTCTTTATAATTTGAAAAAAAAGGATTGATGCAATGTATATTGTTGTTTGGAACAAATGATTGGAATGTTCATTTTCCTTAATAAAATAAATTATATGAAAAAAAAAGCAGGCTATTGGCAGGATGTAACTTCCTGTGAGGGAACACGTGAGTGGCTCTCTGATGCTGACCAGTGGCTGCTTGGATATGTGTTTCTGCCCGGGACAGTCTTCCATCTAAGTTGCAGGTTACCTCTTTACTGCCCTTGCACTCTGTACACTGCCTGCTCTCGTCTGCTAAGGATCACATTATGCAGGCAGCCAGCATGGGCGGGCCCCTGTGAATCTCCGGGTCCTCCTGCAGTTGAGGGCCCTGCATGGGCTAAAGTTAGGCCTCTGAGAACTAATCATCTTTCCACCGTCTCTGTCCACCTCTCTGCCTAATATGACAATAAATGTTAATAACATCCCTCTGAAGTTTGGGAACTTCAGTTCCCAAAGCACGTTGCTTAGAGGTAATATTTGATTCTTCTCTCTCATTTATTCATCACATTCACTCCCTAACCAGCTCCTGTCATCTCTAACTCAAATCCTGCATCCAACCTTTTCTCACTCTGGACACTACTAAGAGTATCCATTTTAAACTCCTAACCCTAACCTACAAAACTCTCCACAATCTCTCCCTCCCCGTACATTCCCTCACTTGTTTCCAGATACTAAACCTACCTCAATCTCAGACCTGTACATGAGCTTCTTTTGTCCTCCTCTAAAATCAACTCCTCACATTCAAATATACAAGACTTCTCACGTGCCTCATCCCTCCTCAGGAATGCCCTTCCACAGCACCATCTGTCACTCTCCAACCTCTAAAATCTTTAACCACTCGAGGACCACGGTCTGAAACCCCCCTAGTGACCAGGCTATTTTTTTTACAATTAAGGCCACTGCAGCTTTGAGGGCTAGCTGCAGGGCAGTACAACTCAGCACACAAGTGATTCCTCCCCCCCTCTTTTCTGCCCACCAAAGTGTCACACGGTTGTGCCTAGTACATCGCTGCTGTAGATCGCAGCGCTGTACAGAGTAAATAGACAGCGATCGCCAATTGGCATGGAACGGTCCTGGGGCTGCCGCCACGTTCACGCCAATTGGCGTTACGCGGGCGGCAAGAGGTTGAAGGCTCCCTCAAAACTCACTGTTCCCGACAACCATATGCTCTAACTTACGCCATTCCCCCTTCGACCTCTCGTCAAGTTTTACTCCTTACTAGATGTATAGTACATACTTCCCCACTTCTTGTTTCCCCCCCCCCCATTCCTTTAGATTGTAAGCTCGCAAGGGCAGGGCTCTCTCAGCCTTTTGTGTCTTAGAATTTGTTATTCATTTCATAGCTTGCACTCTGTAATACATTTTATTCATCATGTTACATTTGTCATTGTAGTCACCAGTTCTGTATTTTGTCTCCATATTTGATGCATTGCATTGTCTGTATCATTATGTACCCCTTGTTTGTTTTCCTACTTTGTACAGCACCACAGAATATGTTGGCACTTTATAAAATAATAATAATAGTAATAATAATAATAATGTTATATACTGTACATACACATAAATGCATGCATAATAGATGACACTCAATACACGTTCCAACTTGAGAATGAAGTCTGACAACAAATGAAAGTAAGTTTACCCTATGAATAATAAGGCAATGTCCACCCCGTTGCCAAAGTGAATCAGTAGGCATGTGAAGTAAAATATCTTATATAAAATAAGTAAGAAGATATTACCTAGATGACAAAGGATGCTACTCAAGTGCCCCCATTCACTCCCTCACGCTTTCTGCGGTAAGCCTGCTTCTCCAGAGGTAAGCATCCAGCTCCCTGGCCCCAGTTTAAATACTGAGCAGTGCCCGGTAACTGGTGCTAATCACTTCATACATAACATGCCTGGCTATTTAAAGGGACTCCGAGCCCACCGTAGGTTGGGAGGTCCCTCTGCATCCTTCTGGCTCTTCTCCCAGGCCCTGCACAGAAATGGCTCCCGATGACACTGGGCACGAGTGTCGAGCTCCTTCTTCCGCATAGATGACGTCAGTCGTCACCATGCCGGCCGCCTCGCGTCATCACGGCGGCCGCCGTGACAGTACGGCGCATGCGCGATTAAACCGTGCATGCGCAGTACTGTCACGCCGGCCGCCGTGATGACGCGAGGCGGCCAGCGTGGTGACGACTGACGTCATCTATGCGGAAGAAGGAGCCCAACACTCGGGCCCAGTGTCACCGGGAGCCGCCGGGGGCCATTTCTGAGCAGGGTCTGGGAGAAGAGCCAGAAGGACTCCGAGGGACCTCCCGACCTATGGAGGGCTGGAGAAAGCCCCAGGTAAGTTCAGATTTTGATTTTATTTACTGGTCAGAGTCCCTTTAAATTGAAATTTCGCGGGAATGGGCCTTGTGACACTGCCTCTGTCTCTGTTCCCCAAATGTTAATGTGCCCCTGGTGCCCATGCATTAAAATCTCTCACCTTTCTGGCTGCAGCGAGTCCAGCTGCTCCTTCTTCCTCATTCACATCCCATGTAGCTGCCGCAAATAGCACGTTGCACGTGTGTGAAGCTGCACTCACACACCAGTGTGGCAGCCACATGGACCACGAATATGCGGATGAAGGAGCAGCTGGGCTTGCGGTGGCCAGACAGGTGAGAGATTTTAATGCATGGCACATCAACGTTTGGGGGGACAGCGACCAAGGGTTCTGTTGCCTTCATCGCTAGTTCCGATATTGCATGCCATTACCACCATGCCCCCAATCGACTACGTCGGTCCAATGTATTCCAGCTTGGTAGATTGATGCATTAGACTGATTTCAGCCTGAAATTGGTTGAATCTTCTATCAGGAATGCTTGTTGCGGCAATGATTTTCATACAATTCAATAATAACTATTGTATTGGATGGCTGGTCAGCCGCAAAAACCGCTAGATGTATGGCCACCTTTATACCTTAAAGGGATACTGTAGGGGGTCGGGGGAAAATGGGCTGAACTTACCCGGGGCTTCTAATGGTCCCCCGCAGACATCCTGTGTTGGCGCAGCCACTCCCCAATGCTCCGGCCCCGCCTCCGGTTCACTTCTGGAATTTCTGACTTTAAAGTCAGAAAACCACTGCGCCTGCGTTGCCGTGTCCACGCTCCCGCTGATGTCACCAGGAGTGTACTGCGCAGACACATACCATACTGGGCCTGCGCCGTGCGCTCTTGATGACATCAGCGGGATCGAGGACACGGCAATGCAGGCGCAGTGGTTTTCTGACTTTAAAGTCAGAAATTCCAGAAGTGAACTGGAGGCGGGGCCGGAGCATCGGTAAGCGGCTGCACGGGCACAGGATGTCTGCGGGGGACCGTTAGAAGCCCCGGGTAAGTTCAGCTCATTTTCCCCCGACCCCCCCTACAGTATCCCTTTAAATAAAGTGAGATCATGAGCTCTAGAGGATATTCCACACACAAAAGAAAGCATAAAATCTGAAAAGAGGTGCTTATTTCGAGTCTGTATAGAGTAATTTTTAATGTTCTGTGCAGTTGACCATTAAATCTAGAAAAAGATTATATATTGTTTGAATTGTATACAACTGTGCAATACCTTATTTTATTAGCAGTTTTGTCGATTGTTTGTCTAATCTTTCTTGAAAACTGGAACACCGAAGAAAGCAGTAAACTATCTCCAATTACCTGCATTGTTTAGAAAGAAATGTTAGTGTTCAGAAACCTTTTTATTTAAAACACATGTTAATGATGTACAGTAATTCTATTTTCATGTGCAGTTGCAGCTGATGTATAATTTAACTGTAAAATATTATGCAAAATATTCAAGGAAATAGAAATGTGAAAATTTTGCAAACACAAAATGTCATATTTTCACTGCAAAATGGATTGTATGCACATGCACCTCCCATCCTCAGAAAACACAAGATTTGCTTCAATCTCCTTCATATCTAGACAATGGGCATGATTCATCAAGCTGCGCTGCTTATCAGGCAGGCAAAGCGGGCGCTTAATGTGAAGGAGCGCCCGCTTTGTCTGCCTTACATAGCAGCCCTTGCTGCTATGCAAGGAGTGTGCCTTCCTTAGTTACATGCTTTGCTTACATATCAATATGTGTAACTTTAACTGCAGGCGGTGCTGTGAAGTATCGCTGCCGCGATACTTCACTCGTGGCCGCTACTATGTTAATTTACATAGTTTGAACTATGTAAATTAACATAGTAGCGGCCGCGAATGAAGTATCGTAGTAACAATACTTCACAGGACCGCCTGTAGTTAAAATTATGTATGTTGCTATGCAAGCAAAGCACATAACTAAGGAAGACATGTTCCTTACATAGCAGGAGCCTAAGGAGAGATGAGTATGCACGTGCTAGGAGAGGTGCAGTGCAAGGAGAGAAGAGAAGGGTCCGGCAGGTAATTCTATAATTCTACTCTGCTGTGGCTGGCTGCTCAGTATAATGTAAGGGGAAAACATCACTAGCCACACTATAATGATGCCAATTAAACCATCATTTACTATGAGTCCTGGTGATCAATAAAACACTTGCAGTAACAATTCATTTTTAAGAACAGCATTAGCAAGGCCGGTGCGCGTGAATGGACGAAAGATTGCGCCCGAAGCCAGCGGAGGATAAGCGGTGGCCACGGACAGGTAATATATAGTGCAATGGGCACTAGAGGGACATATTACACAAGGGGGACAGCATTGGGGGTTTTGTCATGTTTGTTGCTGATCCCGATATCGCTTACAGTTACCCCCACGCACCCAATTATGTAAATCGACCCTACATCTTGCAGCGTGTCCGCCTGATTAAAGCGACCAATTTCAGGCTGAAATTGGTCGCATAGTCGACCAATTGCAGGCACTTAGCAGCCTACATTTTCATTTTATTCAGATTATAATAATCGAATCGAAAGGCTGATCGTCCGCCAAGTTGTCTGATGTATGGCCACGTTAACTCAGTTTAAACTCTGATTGGTTTATATTCGAGTATGTACTCTGTAAAGCATTGAGGAATATATCACTGTTTATCTTCTGGGTTAAAGCTAAACTTCCTGCTTTTGGTCAAGCAGCAGACTTATTTTAATGTAATGAACTGGAAGAATAGAAACTCCTTTCTTGGAAGGTATTCAGGAGCAGTGTTTTTATGGGGAACATCGATGCTTTCCTTGCATTGATAGACATCCATGGCTATAATTACTAGGTTATTACCAGCAGTGTTGATCCAGGGATTTTATCTGACTGCCCTTTGAGTCAGGAAGGATTTTTTCCCTTTTAGGGCTAATTGGTCCAAGCCTTGTAAGGGTTTTTTGCCTTCCCCTGGATCAACTGAGATATGTGAGGGTCAGGGGCGCCGCCAGCATACAGGCGAGGCACCTCCCCCGCTTGATGCCTTACTTTAAAGGGGGCCTCACTCTGCTGTTGGTGGCTGCTTCCCCCAACTGTCCCCGCTCAGCATGACAGCGCTGCCACTTGTCCCATCTGCTGCCCTGGCCCTGAATCATTGGTCACGCATGAGAGCGCTGCTGCTCCACTCAGCATCTCTTTTTTTTGTCATTCCCCTGCGACTGGGAGGAGGGACGGTGTGTACTCTCTTCCGTCGGGTCTCTCCCGGGTTTCAGTTTACAAAATGTGCCCACTCAAGCAGAGCAGCTTATGCTGCTTTCTCCCTGGGCTGGAGTGGACAGGCATGGCAGAGAAAACAGCCAGGATACCGCAGTTCCAGCCGTACAGAGAGTGTGGGATGCCCCCCAGAGAGTGTGGGATGCCCCCCCCCCCCCCTTTGAGGAAAGTTCAAAGGCTGCCTTTAAAGTGTTTTTTTTTTCTTTTAACTGCTTGATTGTCCAGAGCTAGGGAGAAGGGGAGAGGGAGTTGACATAGAGAGAGAGAGTGTGTGTGTGTGTGTGTGTGTGTGTGTGTGTGTGTGTGTCAGAGCGTGTATGTATGCTCACAGTGTGTGTATGTGTGTGCCAGAGAGAGAAAGTGTGTCCACAATGTGTGTTTGTGTGTGTCTGTGAGCACAGGATGTGTGTGTGTGTTCCAGAGTGTGTCTGTATGTGTCCATAGTGTGTGTAAGTGTGTGCCAGAGAGAGAAAGTGTGTGTGCTGTGTACAGTTTGTGTGTGTGTGTCCACAATGTGTGCTTGTGTGTGTCCACAGTGTGTGTATATGTGTGCTAGAGTGTGTGTGTCTGTGTGTGTACAGCATGTGTGTACAGTGTGTGTATGTATGTACCAGAATGTTTGTGTGTGTGTGTGTGTGTCCACAATGTGAGTGCCAGAGTGTGTGTGTCTCTGTGTGCCCATTATGTGTGCGCCAGAGTGTGTGTGTGTGTTTATGTGTCAGAGTATGTGTGTGCGTGCGTGTCTTTTATTTTTTATTTTAAAGGCATGCTTTCTGGGGATGGGGATAGAGTATCGCCCAGGCTGGGGCTGACTGGCAGAAGTTTCCTGGGGGGGGGGGGGGGGGGAGTAGTCCATAAGAGCTAGGCTTTAGGGGGGGGGGGGGTCTTGTCCAGGCTGCAAGTGGGCTTTTTATAGGGTGGCGTGAAAGACCTTCCCTGCTACCACTCACCATGCAAGTTTACAGGCAGATACTGGCGCCGCTTTCTTCAGAGGTGCCACACCCATTTTTGCTCCACTCCATATATGGAAGGGGTTGGGGGGCCTCAAGTTATAGCTTGCTTGGGGCCACCAAAACCCTAGTTGCACCCCTGGTGAGGGTGCAGACTAATGTTGTACCATATTTTCTGATTGAACTGGAAGGACATATGTCTTTTTCAACCAAATAACTAAGTAGAATCAGAATCAGTTTTATACGCCAAGTACAACTGGTCGTACCCAGAATTGGTTTTGACATGTACAGGGACCATGCAAGACATAAAGTAGGGGATAAGACAGAACTCTGTTACAGCAAAAGTTCTACAAAAAAGTATCCATAGCAGGAATACCAAGGAAAAAACATTGGGCAGAAGCAGAATAAAGGGGAAAAGGAGGGGGAGTGATAGCGGGAGGGAGGTGGCGTAGAGCGAGTTCAAGTCTAATAGCAAAGCGTAAAAATGTGTTATTTTTCCTTGAGAAGAAGCAGAGGTCATTGGCAATCCTCATTGCTCTGGAACGCAGTCTGGAGTTATGGAGGAGGAAGGCGGGGAAAAAGGTTTCGTGATGATTCTCTCTGCTGATCTGATGATAACTATGTAACTGGCTAGCATTCAGGTTCTAGGTTAAAGCAGACCTTCCTGTTTGTTAGACAGGTCACAGGACAGGGGCATAAATACAGTTTGCCAGGCCCCCAGAAAAATACTGCCAGCCAGGCCCCCTCTTCCCTCTCAGGTCACAGTATATTTTTTGGTCCACACTCACCGTAGGTAGAGCAGCAGCATTATATTTCACCTGCTTCCAGTGGCGGGAATGGTCCTCCTCTTTCCTCTTCAATAAAGCATTGTGTCATGCAACCTATCACCATGCAGCTCCCATCTCTGTCCTTTGTGTGACAGACGGTAGTAGCCACAAGGTAAAAGGCTGTAGAGAGGAGTGAGGAATACCCATCCTGCTGCCAAAATCAGCTCAAGTATGCTGCACAGCTGCTCCTGCTCTGCTTTATGTAAGCACAGGAGCAGCCCCCCTTAGCTCCTGGGCCCCCCTGGGATTGTGGGAGGTGTGCAGGGCCGGTTTAAGCAACAATGGGGCCCCAGGGCAAAATAAACCTGGGCCCCCCCCCCAATAGATACCCCGGAACAAAAATCTGCATTAAGGGACCTTTTTTGCAGCTGGTATAGTCAGGGTGTGAAGCCCCAATCAGTCGGAGCTCCACATTCTGGCTACCCCAGCCTGCATGGGGGACAAGGGGTTAAAAAGTTTCAGGAGGGGGGACCCCACATAATTCCCACACTCTAAACATAAAAAAAAAAATTAGGAAAAAATGCCAGGGATCTTCATACAGCCATATTGCGGCAGTATAGTGATCCCTGGCCAAAGTGCTGCGGCTGCGTATGGACCCCCTGGAAACCCCGTCAGGAAATTTATTGCTCTCTCTTTTGATACATGTAAAATTACACTACCGTCAGGTTTGCTACTAAAAGTGACATTTACCGCATTTAAAAGTATCCTTTTTTCCTTCAAAACTTTAAAATCAATTTTCTCAAAAACTATAAGGTCTTTTTGAAAAATTGTGTGTTCCTCTTATCCCCAATGATCTCCTTAACATAACCTGCAAATGTAGGGTTTCTAGCCTTTAAGGTGGATTTGCTATTAACCATTAAAGTCGGCAGGTTTTTAAATGTGTATTATTTTTCCTTTGAAACTTTAAAATCGATTTTCTCAAAAACTAAAAGGCCGATTTGAATTTTTTTTCCTCTTGTTGCCACTGGGGGCCCCTACAAGCTCTGGGGCCCTGGGGCAATTGCCCCCTTTGCCTCTATGGTAGCACCGACCCTGGAGGTGTGGGGACTATTTTACTCCCTTGTCACAGGATAATTTTTCAGGATAGATACTGGCAGAATGTGAAGCTCTTTTCTCTCTGAGAAGGTAGACTGGCATCTGTGAAACTGTCAGAAAGTTGGTGGGAAAGGTAGCATTCATCTTCCTGGTGAAAGACAGTTTCTGTTTATCAGAACACAAAGCAAATTTTAACAATAGACAGTAACAAGACACAACCTTATGTTTGGGAGCACATTTAATTCCTTGCACCTAAACCTGTTTTCCCACCATGGACTAAAGCAGTTTAGCTATGCCCCTATTTAATCAGTAACTTTATCACTACTTGTGACACCTTAGTGATATATACTGTACATTGTTGTAGACATTTTTTGGGGGTGCAAATACATTTTAAAGAGAAATAAAGCCATGCCCACCCATGGGAAGCTCCACCCACATCTGGGACACTTTGAAGTGAAGAGACCCGGACAGGGATCCTGGTGTGGCAATTCATCAGCTGTGTAGCAAGTACGATGGTGTCTCCCTAACAGCTGCAACCACTGTGACATTTCCCTCCCCCAGCACCCACAGTGATCTCTCCCTACCCAGCTCTAGCAGTGATCCTGCCTATGCCAGGATCACACTGACCTATCCCTCCCCCAGCACCCACAGTGTTCTTTCTCTACCCCAGCGGCTACCCTCCTGTCCCCCGCAGCACCCACAGGCAACTCCCATCCCAAAAGCAGCACCTACAGTGACCTCTCCCATCGCCAGCACCCACAGTAACCTCTCCCAACACCCAGCATCCACAATGACTTATCCCTCCTCCAGTAGCCTCACTGACCTCTCCCAGCACCCGCAGTAACCTCCCCTTTACCCAGCACTCACACTAACTTCTACCTCCCCCAGCACCCACAGTGACCTCTACCAACACCCAGCATCCACAATGACTTCTCCCTCCTTCAGTAACTACACTAACCTCTTCCAGCACTCAAAGTGACCTCCTCTTCCTCCAGCACCAACATTTACCTCTACCACCCCCAAGACCCACAGTGTCCTCCCCTTCCTCCAGCACACATACTGACCACTACTTTCCAGAGCACCCACAGTTACTTCTCCCTCCCCTAGCACCCACATGACCTACCCTTCCCCCAGCACCCACACTGACCTCTACCTCCCCCAGCAACAACACTGACCTCTACCTCCCCTAGCAGCAACCATGCCATTCATAGCAGCACCCACAGTGGCCTCCCACCCCCTGCACCCACCGCAATCCCACCAATATCCAGGACCCACATTACACTCAGCCAGTAACAACCACTATAGCAAGCACCCAGTACTTGCACCAAGCACCCACATGATATCCAGTCTAGCTATACAAACACACACACACCGCACCCAATATGCACCGCACACACATCCGGCCTCCATATGGCACAGTATTTGTATCAAACAGCCACATGACACCCAGTATCTGCACCCCTTCACCCTATAGCTGGCACCCAGTACTCACACCGACATGGCACAGTTCATGAACCCCGTCCCGACATGGCACCCACTACTCACACCTGCACACAGCTTCCACATGGCACCCACTATCTGCACCCACATAACCAGTACTAGCACCCCTAGTAAATGTACTCAGAGCCCACATGGCATACAATGCTTACCCATAGCTAACACCCAGTGCAGGCAGGTGACCAAGTATTTGCACCTATGTAATACACAGTAGCTGCACCCAGCACCCACGTTTCCCCTGCAGTAGTTCCAGCTGCACCAAGCCTCCATTTGGTGCCCAGCACCCACACCAAGCACTCACATGACATCCAGTACATGTACCCAGAACTCACAAGGGACCTGCTATCAACATCCACCTGATGCTTGATACACACTTCATACAGCCAGGATCCACATGACACCCTGTGCCAGCACCCAGAACCCACATGACACCCAACATCTGCATTTAGCACCCACATGACCACGAATACCCCGCTAGCCAGCACTTATCATCCATATGGCACCATGAACTTACTCCCAGTACCCAATTGGCACTCACACGGCACCAAGTTCCCAAGCCATTATATGCACCTAGTACCCGTCTATAGCCAACACCCAAATAGCACCCAGTACCCACCCTTGGTCTGAAGCCATATCAGACTCAGTACTCTCCCATGGCAAACATCCAGACCACACATGGCATTCCTTACTCACTCATGTTCTGCCCACTGCACCTACATGCAGCCAATACCCACTCTTGGCCAGTACCCAGCACTCACATGACTCCCTGTACCAATTAGCATTCACATGGCACCCACTATTGTTTATCAGCACCCAATACTGCTTAGCACTCACTGCAAATAAACACCCAATACAAATTGGACCTTGGTACCCACTGCAGCTTGAAACAGACTACTTTCAGCTCATCACCCACTGCAACTTCACACAAACTGGACCTTTGCATCTTACCACCCACTGCATCTAGGCGACCACTGCAACTTGGCACTTACTGCAGTTTTGAACCTACTAATGCTTAGCAACTACTGCATGTTGGCAACCGCTTCTTCTTTGTCTGAAAAGAAGCTTTGGTGCTGATCAAGAAGAGGGACAGAGGTCCCAGTAATGAGAGTCTGTGCCTACATCAGGCTCCACTGTGCCCACTCTAATAGTGGAAACTTATCTGCTGCATCACTGCTTACTTGAGGGTGGTGAAGCCAAAATACTCGGTTGGAAGGAGACACAAAAACTGTCTGATACTGTAATAGGGGGGGGGGGGGGGGGGGTTCTGGAGAGGAGGTATTAAATACCCAATTTAGCATAATTGATTGATTGACTGATTGATTGATTAGGGCCCCTTTTTTCAAATATGAGCACCACCCCGATGAGGATCCTCTGCACGGCCCTGCACCTCGCATTCAATCCCTTCAGGGCACGAGTCTCTAATTGAAAAATCCAAAAGGCCTCTCGATTGAGGAGGCATTTGTAAAGATTGTCACCCTTAGCAAGCCTAAGGATCCCTAAACGCCATCCGAGGGAAGGTTGGACAACTGATTCAGGGTCCGACAATAAGAAGGGTAATCCCAAAAGAAAATATGTCCCTTTGGGAGGAGAAGGAGAGGGGGCAGGCGAAGGGGGGAGAGGAGAGAAGAGACAGGTTACCTGGAAGGGGCTGCCACAGGAAGAAACGAGGAAATAATGGGTTCCTTTCCTAATACGGAAGAATTACAAATAGTAAATATAAGTGGAGAGCATATACCTGATGAATGTCTACAGACTTTGAAGAAGGGTCTTAACTTTGCAATTGTCCAACAATTCGAATATTTCAAATTTGAGGTGGATCTATATATGGCCATTAGACGACTGAACATTGACAAGTTTTTTGCCATTAAGCAGTCAAAGAGTGAAGGATGTGAACATGAGGGAGATCCCATTATAGGAAATCTGGGCTTTATAACTCCAGAGTTATCGAATACCCAGGACTTGCAATGTTTGCAGGTCCTGGAAGATCTACTAAGAGAGAACAAACAGATTGAGGAAGCCCAGCAAGCATTTAAACCATGTAAATCTGTTAAACCCTTCCCAGTAACAGCGGGATCCTCTCTTGACATTTTTCAACAAACTGTGCTGAGGGAAATGAAGGCTTTGATATATCCAGAAGATAAATCAAACCTAACCTCTACGGAAGTTAAGGCGCTGTCCTGGCTTAGATCACGGGAGGACTTAATTGTAAAAAAAGCCGACAAAGGCGGAAATATTGTGATCATGAGTGTTGATTACTATAAAAAGGAAGCGTATCGACAATTACACGATAATGATTGCTATTTTCGATTAAAATCGAGTCTGACCCTGACCTACCAGAGACAGCTTAGATCCTTCTTAAGATTAGGGGTAGAGCAACAAGTGATTACTAAATCTGTCTGTGAAGGTTTGCTTCCAGTTTTCCCCATGTCTCCAGTGTGGTACTTCCTCCCTAAGATTCATAAGTCCCTGGTGGAGCCACCGGGCAGGCCGATCGTGTCGGGACGGAGGTCTCTAACGGAGCCCCTGTCCTGATATCTGGACCACGCCCTTAGGCCCCTGCTGTCTGGAGTCCTGTCGCTATTGAGGGATACTATGGATTTGCTGGATAGAATTAATGAGTGGCTATATGAGGATGACTGGTCGGTTGCCAGCATTGATGTGGTGAGTTTATACAGCCGTATCCCTCAGGTGATGGGGGTTTGGACGGTGCGGGGCCTTATGCAGGGGACGGGATGGAGTGAGCAGTTGGTGGACTTTGTAGGCGGTGGCCTGCAATTCGTCTTGGAGCATAACGCCTTTCAATTTGAGAATGTATGGTACCGGCAGATATCTGGCACAGCAATGGGGACCTGTGTGGCCCCCACATTTGCTAATCTCTATCTGGCCGAATGGGAGAGGCGTTATGTTCTTAGCGATGCCAATCCATTCCGTTCCTCAATTAGGGTGTGGTCCAGGTATAAAGATGATGTCTTGGTCGTTTGGTCATCCACCAGAGACCGATTTGATGAGTTTTTGAATTATCTTCAGGTTAATGATATGAATATGAAGTTTACTAATGAATGGGGAGGGAAGGAGGTGCCATTTCTGGACGTGGTGGTGGGACTGTCACCTCAAGGATATTATACAAGAGGTTATCACAAGGAAACCGCAACAAATGTGGTCCTCCATTGGAATTGTTACCATCCAGACCATACAAAGAAGTCAATTCCCTTCAGTCAGTTTATGAGATTACGTAGGAACAATAAGACGGATGAAGATTTTCTGACTCAAGCACATAAACTGAAAAATCGTTTTTTACAAAGAGGATACCCAGAGAAAATAGTAGAGGATGCTCTACAAAGAGCATGTAGGAAACCAAGGAACTGGAAGAGGGTGACAAATCAACAAGGGAAAAGGGGGAATAAATCCTCCAGGAGATCATTCTTCACGTTTGACTTTTCTCCAATGGCAGGAAAGATTAAAGAGGCTATTAATCGAAATTGGACAATGTTGAGAGATGATCCATTCCTAAAAGATAAGGTACGGGATCCCCCAGTGATTTCGTTTAGAAGGTGCAGGACAATTGGTGACACAATAACGTGTAGTGAATTTAAAGGTAAAAACAAGATGACTTGGTTGTCAGGTTATGTACCGAGTGGAAATTATCCATGTCGGCACTGTTCAACCTGCCCTCTGTAACGATCGGTGAAGCACAGAGAGGATCTGATTACCGGTGATCTGCAGTATCACTGGGAATACAGATATATACCAGATTATAAGTGATCTGCAGTATCACCGATAATCCGATATACTAGCTAACCTCTGTGCACCTGTGTAGAGTGTAGTGTTTGGTGTAACAGTAACACTTCAAGGACTAGGCCTCAGTGCAGCAAGGAGTACTGCACAGATTCCTTCCGCAGACCTGAGCTCTCCAAGACGGGAGGAGTCAGACTGACAGTAGGAAGGATTGTCTGAAAGTAACCCTCAGGACGAAGGGTCGCTAACAGAGCGAAGAACCGCCTCTAACGGTAAGGTCGGTTCTCGAGGTCAGACAAGCCAGGTCGTACACACACGGACAGATACAGTACAAGATCAGAAGATAAAGGCGGAGTCTAAGTACAGGCAGGGTTCGGCAACGGGGTATCAGATATATCGAGGTACAAAATCAGGAGGCTGAGGCGGAGTCTAGGAACGAGCCGGGGTTCGGCAACAGAGTATCATAAATATCGAGGTACAAGATCAGAGTTCAGGAGGATAGTCAAGGCAGGCAAAGGTCATAACAGATAATCACAATCAAACTAGTACTTTAGCTATCAACAAAATCTAGCTAAGTGTAGGATTACAGCTCCAGCTGGTCCCGGCACACTTATGGATCTGACTATGGATCTGGGTGCTCCCACATATGTGATCGCAACGCCAGACAAAGCGCAAGTGAACAGCCAGCAGTATATATACACAAGGACTACTCCAGGACCTCCCTAATTGCTAGACCAATGAGAGTGGTGGAAAATGTCAGCTGACCTGCCTGGTCAGCTGACTCCCCTCTGGCTGTTATTTAAGCTCTGCCTCATTGCGCGCGCGCGCGTCATTCTGAATCTAGGTGGACTATCAGTCCCAGCCACACCAGTACTGTCTTGCAATGTATCTTGTGAACCACGTGCGGGAGCCGCCTCCAATGCGGATTCCACCGCTCTCAATGCGGATTCCACCGTACCAAATGCGGATTCCGCCGTTCCCAATGCGGATTCCGCCACTCTGCCTAAGCGGCATGCGGCGGTTTTTCCGCGTTGTGACGTTCTGCTGGACGTGGAAACAGCCGCCTCACCTTGAGAGACGGCGGCTTTTCCGCGTTTCCTCACAGTACCCCCCCCCCAAGGAGTGGACTCCGGACAACTCCCACCAGGTTTCTCGGGATGTAAGGCATGAAATTCCCTCCTTAACTCGTCTGCATGCATGCGCGTCCCCGGTACCCATTGCCTCTCCTCAATGCCGTACCCTTTCCAATGTACGAGATACTGTACCGAGTTCTGTACAGTGCGTGAATCTAAAAATTTTTCCACCTCATATTCGGGTTGGGCATCTACCAACACAGGAGGAGGAGTGGGACCCACCTGGACTGCTGGTTTAAGAAGGGATACGTGGAAGGACCTTACCCCCCGCATGCTGGTGGGAAGATCGATGGTATAAGTAACATCGTTGATCTTCCTGGCTACCGGGAATGGACCAACAAACCTGGGACCAAGCTTGTTAGAAGGTTGTCTCAGGGTCAAGTGACGTGTGGACACCCAGACCAAGTCTCCTGGTCGGAACCTCCACTCTAATGACCGTCTCTTGTCGGCTTGACCCTTTTGACTCAGAAAGGCCTTCTCCAGGTTACTTCTTACCGTCCCCCAAAGGTCCTTAAATGACCTTTGCCAGGCCTCCAGGGCTGGGAACGGAGTGGCGACTACTGGTAATGGGGAAAATTTGGGTGATCTCCCCATCACTACCTGAAAAGGAGAAAATCCGGAGGACGAGTTCTTTAAATTATTTTGAGCAAATTCTGCGAAGGGCAGGAATCTGACCCAATCGTCTTGCGCCTCTGCCACATAACACCTCAAAAACTGTTCTAAGGACTGATTTATCCTCTCAGTCTGGCCGTTAGTCTGTGGGTGATAGCCTGATGAGAATGACAACTTTATGCCCATAAGCTGGCAAAAAGCCTTCCAAAATCGGGAGACAAATTGGACTTTCCTGCCTGAGACTATGTCTTCAGGAATGCCGTGTAATCTGAAGACATGAGTGATGAATAACTCGGCCAATTCCTGAGCCGAGGGGAGTCCTTTCAATGGCACAAAATGGGCCATTTTTCTAAAGCGGTCGACTACCACCCAAATGACCGCCATACCTTCAGATCTGGGGAGCTCACCCACAAAATCCATGGACAGGTGGGTCCACGGCTCACTCGGGGTGGGCAAAGGCTGCAAGGTACCGACAGGTGCCAGCCGGGAGGGTTTACTCTTGGCACATATCGCACACTCCCTCACGTATTTTTTGCAATCCACTGCCAAAGAAGGCCACCAGGCGCATCTGGCTACCAGATCCTGTGTTCTAGATGCTCCAGGATGCCCCGCATTCTTATGCGCATGGAACATCTCTAGAACCTGGAGGCGAAACGGCAGAGGAACGAACAGAACCCCTGTGGGCTTCCCTTCCGGGATGTCCTGCTGAAAAGGAATCAAAGTCTCCCTCCAATCCTCCCAAGTTTCAGTTGCTGCCAGTATCAACCTCTGGGGAACAATGGTCTCTGGAACGGAGGGCTGTGCTGTCTCTGACTCGAAGCATCTAGATAAAGCATCCGCCTTAACATTCTTGCTACCCGGGGTGTACGTAATAATGAAACTGAACCTAGAAAAGAATAACGACCATCGAGCCTGACGAGGGCTCAATCTCTTAGCCCCCTCGATGTACTCTAAGTTTTTGTGATCGGTGTAAACCGTGATGGTATGCTCAGCTCCCTCTAACCAATGTCGCCATTCCTCGAAAGCCAATTTAATGGCCAGGAGCTCCCTGTTGCCAATATCGTAATTCTTCTCTGCAGGGGAGAACCTACGAGAGAAGTAAGCATACGGGTGCATTCTACCCTGCAAGCCAGACCGCTGAGACAGCACAGCCCCCACCCCAACCTCCGAAGCATCCACCTCAACAATAAACGGGAAAGACGTATCCACATGTCTGAGGATGGGTGCTGAACAGAATAGGCCCTTCAGGGTGGCAAAAGCATGTAAAGCCTCAGGAGACCAGTGAGTGGTATCTGCCCCTTTCTTAGTGAGACTGGTAAGGGGAGAAATGACCGTGGAGTACCCCTTTATGAACCTTCTATAATAGTTGGCGAAGCCAAGAAAGCGCTGCAGGGACTTCAACCCAACCGGCTGCGGCCACTCCAGAACAGCGGAGACCTTGGCAGGATCCATAGACAGGCCTGTGGTGGAAATTATGTACCCCAGGAAAGCGACAGATGTTACCTCAAAAATGCACTTTTCAAGCTTTGCGTACAAAGAGTTCTGCCTTAGCTGATTCAAAACAAACCTCACATGGTTCCTATGTTCAGAGAGGTTGTTGGAGAAGATAAGGATATCGTCTAGGTAGACTAGAACGAATTTCCCCAACACCTCCCTGAAGACCTCGATAATGAGTTCCTGGAAAACGGCCGGGGCATTACATAGCCCGAAGGGCATCACCAGGTACTCATAATGCCCGTCTGGTGTATTAAAGGCCGTTTTCCATTCATCGCCCTTTCTTATGCGTATCAGGTTGTACGCGCCCCGCAAATCTAGTTTAGAAAAAATCTTGGCGTCGGTAATCTGTGTGAACAAATCGTCTATCAGCGGCAGCGGATAGCGATTTTTTTACTGTAATTCTGTTAAGGCCGCGGTAATCAATGCAGGGTCGCAGACCTCCATCTTTCTTTTTAACAAAAAATAAACCTGCCCCAGCAGGCGACCGGGACGGGCGAATGAAACCCTTGGCCAAGTTTTCACGGATGTAATCCTGCATGGCCAATTTTTCGGGCCCTGACAAATTGTACAAATGACCCCGGGGGGGTACACAACCTGAACGGAGATCGATGGGACAATCGAAAGGGCGATGTGGGGGCAATTTGTCAGCTGCCTTGGGACAGAACACATCGGAATATTCAGAGTACTGGTCTGGTACCCCTCCCACCTGAATTCTGGTTTGCCCCAATGTCAACTTTCCCAAACAATGTTGAAAACAACGAGGTGACCAGGTGGTTAACTTGTAAGAATTGGACTGTTTGAAAATCCATTCTTAGAGCACGTTTCTAAGACAAAAGACTTCACTTCCTGCTAACTGACCCTGGGCGGGGATAAAGTTCAAATCTGCTGAAAAGCTTTCTTTCAGCCAATCACACTGAGCCTTCTCACAGGGAAGTGATGTGTGGTGAGGCGGTGGAGTCAAGAAGTATATAGAGTCTTTGACCATGTGGTTAGGGGGTCTTTGGCTGGAATGGGCTGGTGGAGCTGTTAGCGGGAAACCATGGCTAGGTAAGCTGTATCTGCGCATTGTGGGCTGTATTTAGAAGATATATTGGGGGCTTTTTGCTGGAATCTGCTGGAGTTAGAAGTGGCTTCTTGGATCTGCTGGTGGGGCTGTGGTAAGATGTAAATGGGTCTGTGTAATGTGGGCTGTAAGGAGGAGATTTAGTGGGAAGCTGCACTAATGTTATATATTAATGTATACATCGTGGGCATTGTTTCCTAAGCTTTATGTGTTTATATGGTTGGAGTGCTCTGTACATGTTGTTTTCTGTGGTTCATCAGTATTCTGTACCTGTACCGCAAATACCACTTGCAATATAAACTTTATTTATACTGTTGTTGATGTGTATTCCTTTGCTAAACGACCACCTAGAACTTACGAGAAATTGGTATTGTTGTCTTTATTAATATCCCATTGTTGATGCAATATTTTCAGCAATACCGTATTTCTTACGTAAATGGTGAGCGGCAGGTAGGAGGTGTGTTATGATTTGGCGGGAAGGCATATTAATAACTGTATAATGTTGCATGTTGGATTTGTGATTTAGGTTTGATGTTGAGGTTATACAGCAGACAGATTTTGGGAGAAACTGTGTAAGCAGCCATGTTGTGACTTGTGAGGTAGCCAAGTGAGTTTCAGTGTAAACTCTGCCTATTGTTATGTGCAGAGAGCAAAGTGTTTGCATTGAATAGACTGTCCATTTTGTTGTTTGGGGGTAAACAAAATGGAGACCTCTGTGCAATTGTTGCTTTTGAAACAGACTAAAGTAAAGAACCAGGAAGGTATTGTGAATATATTGCACAGTTCCATAGATCCATGGAAGCATGCCCAGATGTATGTTTATGATCTGATAAATAATAAGAAGTTGAAGAAAAAGGAGGGCAAAGCTATGCTTACTTTTGCAGCTCAATGGATAGCAGAGAAATACAGGGGTGTTGTTGAACAAAAATCAAACCTAGAAAATGAGGTTCAGAGGCTGAAGGACAATGTAAAAGACTTACAAAGTGCAGTCTCCATTTTAACAATTGCTGCTGAAGAGGCCAATGTGGTTGCCATTACCCAGCAACAAATTGTTGAGGAAAATAAAAGATTGCTTCGTCAGAATGCAGGTCTGACTGAGCAGTTGAAGGATGCACAATGCAAGTTGGAAACATTGTCTGTGTCCTCCAGTAGTGAAGCAGTTAATCACTGTCCAAGTGAAAGTGATGCTGGTTATAGTAGTTCTGAATGCAGTGGTTGTTCAGTTATTGAGTTGCCAGAGAGTAAGCAGGAGGCGCATTCTCTGGAAAGGCCCATTCAGGGGAACAGGACTTTAGAGAGTCCAAGAGATGATTTGAAAAGGAACCCTTTCAAATCGTCAGTGCAGCACAAGATAAATTTCAATAAGGTGTTTGCTGTGCAGCCCGTAAGGGACAGCGCTGTACATATAGTGAATAAGCCCCAGAGAAGGCATGAGACCCGGCGGTGCTTCCAATGTGGGGAGCAGGGCCACATAAAACAGTTTTGCCCGTCACTTGGGAGAGACAGGCAGAATTATTTCAGAGATAATAAATTCCTTACCAGGAGGAGAGAAACGGAGGTGTACTCTCCTAGGTGGGGGAACGGGCAGAGGACCCAGGGTAGAGCCTGGGTTCCTTACAAAGTTCTCAGATCACAGACTGAGCAATTACAAGCTGAGGTAAGTTGGCTTCGAGGGAAATTTGCTCAGGAGGTTAGTGAAATAAAGCAGGAGATACTGGAATGTAGAACAATGAGGAACATTCCAGAACACAGTTTTCCTAGGAGGAAATTTGTCAAATGTTAATAATGGTTTTTCAGTTTCTATATCGTAGGAAACCGAGGAACAAAAGAAGATCCTGGCTGTGTTTTGTTGTTTGTCTGTCTATGTATGCATTTATGTATACAGAGGATCCTAACATATTTTTTTAGAGTTAGGAATAAGCCTCTTTATTTAATTGATCATTTTAACTACAGTCAAAAAAAAGTTAAATTCTAAATTACTTTTGTAGTTTCAGGTGCTGACTGTAGATATGTAAATCTAAATGGGTTGCCTTTGTTACTTTACTATAGTAGAGGGTTTTGTGAATGGCCTGAAGGCATGGCAGGTGAGATTGAATTTTTGTTTTCTCATCTCTTGTAAGGATCCGTGCACAAAGTTGCTGGCCATTGACATGGTTTTTTAAATTTAGCGTTTTGCAAAGGCAACAATTTATTTCGGGAAAACCAGATTTAAAATGTCTTAAAATTTGTAATGTAAGGTCAATTATGTTAATGAACAAATGGTAAGGCATTGTTCAATCTGGAGTTTTTGTTTCTGGTTGTGAGCTTTGTTTCAGGTACCTTGCATATACTTGAGAATTGCAAAGCACACAACAACAGTTTTTGCTTTCAATCCTTTTACTGGGTTGGGGGTTTTATAGATAGTCAAGTGGGGGATGTTTGCTTTAGTACAGATGTTTTGTTGCAGAAAGCACAATTGAAACTGTTCATATTGTTAAAGTAAATGCCCAAATAATTAAGTGTACAGATACAATATGCAGACCATATCTAAGCTAAGATTTAGCCAGAATTGTTGAACAGATTCAGCAGAAGTTGAAAGCCCCATGTGCTCTCTTTATGAGTATCTTCACCCACGAAAGTTTTTATAAATGCAGTCAAAGGTCCACATGATTGTGTAACTGTGTATTGAGATTAAACCGTGTATGTCTAGATCTTATAGAGATTGTTTTACAGAGTGGTTCAAACACATTGTATTCAGGTTGTTACAGTCCAGATATCAGAGTCTGTTATGTTTCGTATAATGTTTTCTATGTGTTGCAAGTTTACAGAGTCACAATTGGATATAATGCTGATGTACAAGAACATGGGTGACCCTAGTGATTGAAATAATTTTGCAGTACTGTTGTACTTAGTGGGTAATATAGTTCACGCATATGCTTTTGAAGCTATGAAATCATAATGAGGTTCCATTGCCTGGCTTTGTCTGCTAACCTGTCTGTTTCAGAATCACGGAGTGGAGAGCTCTTTGACTAATTTTCCAGTGCATGTGGCATATAAGGTGCTGTGTGCCTCACAAACTGAGTGTGGGAGCATCATGAGTCCATCCTGGCTTGGTAAGTGGCATGCTTGAGTGCTGCCAGAGTGTGACGTGGTACTGTCAGTGCGGGCCGAGTAAGTGGAGAGGCAGGTGTAACTTGCCATAGAAGTCCAAATCTCAGCAACCGCGCAAAACCACCGTGAACCAGTGTGAGCTGGGAGAGGGACTTGGCAGCGGAAGCCACACAGAGCTGGAGTGTGACCACCCAGAGTGGTGAGTGATCAGAGAGCTGAGACTGTGAGCTGGGCAGATAATTGCAGATGTGTGCATTATAGGCGTGGCCTGATCTTGGAGTAGTAGTGGACAGAGCATGTGCTAGTCTCCAAAATGGTAATCTTGGAAAATTGTATGGGTCCCATGCAGTGTCTTGATATATCATTGTCATTTTCAATCAGAAGTCCTATCAAAGCTGCTTAAAGTAAATAATGGGGTAGGACTTGTGATTCTGTGAACTGTGTTTTGTGTTCTATTATGTTGCGCAAATGTAGGTTAACCAAGAATCCAGTGTGCTGGAACCCTGAGCCGGATGTGCTATCTGCAGACGTCTTAATAACTTCTGGGACTGTGCACGAGACTGAATGCATCGCCACTTGAGTCGTTATGAACTTTTAAATCTGCAATTTGGAAAATATTTACATAAAAGGAGAACTTTATGGACTGTTTTTGTGGGAAACTTACATTGATGAACTCTTTATATGGACATTGGAATCCAATTTAATCCCATTCATGGATTTATGGACTGTTAAATTTTGGTGAAGGTTCTCTCATAAATTTCAATCACCTTCACGTGGGGGATTGTAAGAATTGGACTGTTTGAAAATCCATTCTTAGAGCACGTTTCTAAGACAAAAGACTTCACTTCCTGCTAACTGACCCTGGGCGGGGATAAAGTTCAAATCTGCTGAAAAGCTTTCTTTCAGCCAATCACACTGAGCCTTCTCACAGGGAAGTGATGTGTGGTGAGGGGGTGGAGTCAAGAAGTATATAGAATATTTGACCATGTGGTTAGGGGGTCTTTGGCTGGAATGGGCTGGTGGAGCTGTTAGCGGGAAACCATGGCTAGGTAAGCTGTATCTGCGCATTGTGGGCTGTATTTAGAAGATATATTGGGGGCTTTTTTGCTGGAATCTGCTGGAGTTAGAAGTGGCTTCTTGGATCTGCTGGTGGGGCTGTGGTAAGATGTAAATGGGTCTGTGTAATGTGGGCTGTAAGGAGGAGATTTAGTGGGAAGCTGCACTAATGTTATATATTAATGTATACATTGTGGGCATTGTTTCCTAAGCTTTATGTGTTTATATGGTTGGAGTGCTCTGTACATGTTGTTTTCTGTGGTTCATCAGTATTCTGTACCTGTACCGCAAATACCACTTGCAATATAAACTTTATTTATACTGTTGTTGATGTGTATTCCTTTGCCAAACGACCACCTAGAACTTACGAGAAATCGGTATTGTTGTCTTTATTAATATCCCATTGTTGATGCAATATTTTCAGCAATATCGTATTTCTTACAAACTGACCCGTGGCCCAGTCTATTTGAGGTGAATGGACTTGCAACCACGGCATGCCTAGGATAATAGTGGAGGTTGACATATTTAACACAAAAAACGGTAATTGTTCCCCATGCAGTACCCCTATGGTGACCTTCACCTCCAGAGTCTGCGACAGAGCACGATTCCGTTGCAGAGGGGAATCGTCTACTGCCGTGACCTGAATGGGGGGTCTTACAGGGGTGAGAAAACTCAAAGTTCATAAAATTCGCAGCTGAGCCAGAATCAATAAAAGCCTCAGTGGCCACAGACTTGTTCACCCATGTAATCGTACAGGGGAGAAGCAATTTTTTCTCTTTAAGGGGTGAAAATTGTGTGCCTAGGGTGTCACCCCCCACTACTCCTAGGCAAACTCGTTTCCCGACTTGTTAGGGCAGTTTCGCACCCTATGCCCTGCTTCTGCACAGTATAGACACAGTTGTTCCGTCATTCTCCGCCTTCGCTCCACCTGGGTCAGTTTTGATCGACCAATCTGCATTGGCTCGGTTGGAGGCAAGGCCGGAGAAGGTGAGACAGATGGAGATGGCGTTACTAGGGGTGCAGCGGAAGGTGCCGCATAAGATGTCACCCTGACACGGTGACTACCCCGAGTCTGCCTCTGATGGCGTAACCGACGGTCGACTCGAATGGCCGATGTGATGGCCTCATCGACTGTCTTGGGCTCGGGTAAGGTCAACATTAGGTCGGAGACCTCCTCCGACAACCCAGACAGAAAGTAATCCATCAGAGCGTAGGTGTCAAATCTGGTGGTAACTGACCACCTACGAAACTCTGCCGCATAATCCTCGACTGAGCCTCTGCCTTGTCGCAACAGTTTGAGCTTCCGCTCAGAGGTTGCCGCCAGGTCAGGGTCATCGTATATCACTGCCATGGCCTTAAAAAATTCCTCTACCGAGGTCAGAGCTGTATCTGTGGGAGGCAGGTTGTATGCCCAGGACTGGGAATCACCAGTTAACAGGGTTTTAATAAAAATGACCTGTTGGGTCTCAGTCCCCGGGGATCGGGGTCTCAACTCGAAGTATGACAGCACTCTACTCTTAAAATTCCGGAAGTCAGACTTGTGGCCGGAAAATTTGTCTGGTACGGGCATCCGTATGTCATCACTAGGAGGGGATCGCACCGAATCAACTGACGTCTGAAGGGTTTGCACAGAGCCTGTTAGGGCATCAATTAAAGCTTTGTGCTGGCCCAGTGCTTGATGGATAGTATCCACCGAAGTGGCAAGCACAGTCAGAGGGTCAGCGCGTGCGTCCATCTGTTTATTGGTCTTGCGTTCTGTAACGATCGGTGAAGCACAGAGAAGATCTGATTACCGGTGATCTGCAGTATCACTGGGAATACAGATATATACCAGATTATAAGTGATCTGCAGTATCACCGATAATCCGATATACTAGCTAACCTCTGTGCACCTGAGTAGAGTGTAGTGTTTGGTGTAACAGTAACACTTCAAGGACTAGGCCTCAGTGCAGCAAGGAGTACTGCACAGATTCCTTCCGCAGACCTGAGCTCTCCAAGACGGGAGGAGTCAGACTGACAGTAGGAAGGATTGTCTGAAAGTAACCCTCAGGACGAAGGGTCGCTAACAGAGCGAAGAACCGCCTCTAACGGTAAGGTCGGTTCTAGAGGTCAGACAAGCCAGGTCGTACACACACGGACAGATACAGTACAAGATCAGAAGACAAAGGCGGAGTCTAAGTACAGGCAGGGTTCGGCAACGGGGTATCAGATATATCGAGGTACAAAATCAGGAGGCTGAGGCGGAGTCTAGGAACGAGCTGGGGTTCGGCAACAGAGTATCATAAATATCGAGGTACAAGATCAGAGTTCAGGAGGATAGTCAAGGCAGGCAAAGGTCATAGCAGATAATCACAATCAAACTAGTACTTTAGCTATCAACAGAGGTAACAGTAAAAAAGGGCGCAGGAGGCTAGTGGACAAATCGGGCGCCGTCATTCACTCCCATAATAAATATCGTTTAATGGGCGCCCGATAGGAAAAAAGGGCACCGGAGAAAAATAACGTTTTAAAAGCGGCGCCCGGAGACTTAATGTTTTATTACTGCTTCTCATGATTACACATTATTTAATGATTTATACATTTTTTAATATTATTTTTAAACGAAAAACAGTACAATATTTTTTTCAAACATTTTTAAACGAAAAACAGTACAATTTTTTTTTTACATTATTTTTAAACGAAAAAACCGCACAATATGTTTTTGAAACTTTAATAATGCTTATCACAGGGGGGTCTTAGGTTTAGGCACCACCAGGGGGTCTTAGGTTTAGGCACCAACAGGGGGGTCTTAGGTTTAGGCATCAACAGGGGGGTCTAGGAGTTAGGGGTAGGTACAGGGAGGGTTACTTAGTGATTTTTTTTAAACGTTATTATACGTTTCACTATTTAAACGAAAGATTAACGTTTTTACAATTGCCGATTTAATGCACATTATTTTTTTAATATTTAACAAGTTTTA
The DNA here is from genome assembly GCF_040937935.1 of Hyperolius riggenbachi. NCBI lineage: Eukaryota > Metazoa > Chordata > Amphibia > Anura > Hyperoliidae > Hyperolius > Hyperolius riggenbachi. The sequence goes on along the minus strand of NC_090649.1, from coordinate 341,883,193 downwards.
TTGAAAGTTTTGTTTTATAGTACAGCAATCAGTGCTAACCGCACTTTATAACATAACATAACATTACATTACATTACATACAACTTTATGCCTCTTATTACTTCTACAGACCTCTATAAACATGTATTGATACATCACGATTCCATCTACTTTGGTCTTTTCTGTTTTCCAGGCGGATGGGGTTGATTCTCCTGGGTTTAAATTGGGGGTGTCTCTGCGGTAGTGCATGGTAGTGTCGCTGTGCATGCCTCTCCTGGTCTGTACCAGCGTACAGGGGGAGGCAGCTATAGAAGGTTCTGAGACTGGTTAACTATTCTGGGCTTCGATTGTCTTGGCTTAGTATTTTGCCTATTGCACTCTGCATTTGTTAACCTTGATGGGTGGGTCTAGCTTGTTGGTCAGGATTTAAGGGGTTGTGAATTTGAATCCTACTAGTCCAGCCGTCTGGGGATTAGTTAACTTAACACACATTAACATACAAACACACATAAAAACAAAAACAAAACAAAAAACAAGATAATAGCTTGACACTGCTGTTGTTGATCTGGTTGTTGTTCTCTAAGTTTATTATTAAGACTATGATTTATGCTGTGTACGGTTATCTGTGGGGTTGTTTGTTTAGGTTTGAAAGGGATGGTAAGTCACCCGCCAGTTTTGGTTTTTACCAGGAGTAAGGATCAGGGCTTTCTTCGGACCTGCTATGGAAGGTAAAGCTTTTTTTTTTTAACCTATTCCCTCTGGCCAGGGGGGTAGGGAGTATGCAGCAGATACTGTGATAAGAGATCTGGACCTTAACCTGTGCTCTAGTAAGATGTTTTGTTCGCAGAGGCATTTCATCTGAGCTAAGGAAGGACTGTCTTCAGATTTCCAGTTTTGGAGGATAAGGGATCTAGCCGCTGCAAGGATATGGAAGGTGATTGGTCTGTGTGCCAGGTCTATCTCTTCCATTCCTATGTTGAGCAGAGCTAATGTCGGAGGTAAATCATTGGATGTGTGTGTAAGAGCTTGTATTAGTGACTGGACTTTTGACCAGAAGGACTTTATTATGGGGCATTCCCACAGAATGTGGGTTAGGGTGCCTACTTGGCCACACTTCCGCCAGCATAGATGCGAGGTGGAGGGGTCAAAGGCTGCTAATTTCCTTGGCGTAATATACCACTTCAGGAAGACTTTCTGTAGAAGTTCCCAATGGGAAATGCATTTGGAAAGTTTGGAGGCTAAGTTAAATGCCGTACGGATCTGCCGGGTGGAGATATTAGTATTTAGTTCTAACTCCCATGATTTTATGTATTTGTTTAGGGCGTTATTACTGTTTTCACCCATAATTAGTTGGTACCATTTTGACATTCCTCCTTTATTAGTGGTTGTATTGTTCAGTAACAGTAGAGTCTTAGATGGTAGTCTAGGGAATTTAGGTTTGTTAGTGGAGGACCAGTGTTTTAGTCTCAGATACGTAAATATCTGATTATTGGGTAGGTTGTATTGCTTTTGTATGTCTGCGAATTCTTTCAGGTGCTCTCCATCCCAAATATCATTTAGTGTATGGATTCCTCTACTTTCCCATTGGGAGAAAGAGATGTCTTTTATTAAAGGGGATACTAGGTCAAGGCCAACTAGAAGGTTTGGGCTCCCGGGGTCATCAGATGATGGGTTCATGCATCTTTGCCATTCTTTAAGGGTCGTTTTTATTGTTTCTGTGTTGAGTTTGGGTGTGGGTAGGCCCATTATGTGATACGATAGTAATGCTCTGAGGGATTGGCCCGCCAAGTGTTGTTCTATTTGTACCCAGTGCTTATATGTCTTGTTGGACCACCAGTAGCGGGCCATATCCAGGATGGTTGCGGAGTAATATCTTTCTAAGTCTGGGACCCCCATTCCTCCGTTATTCTTTGTTAGTGTGAGTGTCGGTATTGCTATCCTTGACTTTTTCCCTGCCCATAGATATTTTGTCAAGATTCTTCTGGCCTCTATGAAGAAGTTCTTTTTCACTACACAAGGGACTGTCCTGAAATAATAAAGTATCTTGGGGAGAGTGAACATTTTAAATGTGTTAAGTCTTCCTGCCCAAGATAATTCGTGTCTCCCTAATGCTTCAGTTTCTTGTTTCATCTTGGCGAGGAGTGGGGTGAAGTTGGCTTTGTATAGTTCCTTGGGGGTATTGGGTATTTGAATGCCTAGATAAGTAATTGACTTTTTGGCCCATGGGTAAGGAAATCTAGATGAAATTTCTTTCTTAAGCCTGTTGGGGATATGTATTGCTAGCATATGCGACTTTGCTTGATTTACTTTATAGTAGGAGACTTCCGCGAAGGTCTGTAGGGCATGAGTTACTGCTTCTAGGGAGTGTAAAGGGTCAGTCAAGGGGAGTATCACGTCGTCGGCAAAGAGGCCAACCTTGTGTTGTATTGCACCAATAGTGACTCCCTTGATCATATGATTGGATCTGATAAATTCTGCTAGGGTCTCCATTATTAATATGAAGATTAGGGGGGATAAAGGACACCCTTGGCGGGTGCCATTACTTATTTGGAATGTTTTAGAAAGAAACCCTGCCGCATTGACCTTCGCAGAAGGGAGGCTGTACAGAGCCATTATTGCATTGAGGATATCCCCTTCAAATCCAAATTTGATTAATGTTTGTTTTAAAAAACCCCAATGGACCCTGTCGAACGCCTTCTCAGCATCCAATGTTAGGAGCAGAGAAGGCGTTCGACCGGAGTCCAGGTTGTCCAGTATATCTATTATTCTTCTCGAACCGTCTCCGGCCACTCTCCCCTTTGTAAACCCCACCTGATCGGGGTTGATCAGGCCGGGTAATATGTCTATTAAGCGTCCTGACAATAATTTGGCATACAATTTAATGTCCGCATTCAACAGGGATATGGGTCTGAAACCAGCAGGATTTGAAGTGTCTTTCCCTTCTTTTGGTAATACACTAATTGTAGCGTGTAGGAATTCCCTCGGGATGGTGCCAGAGGATTTAAAATTGTTGAAAACCTGGGTCAAGTAAGGTGTGATGATCTGGTGAAAGCGATTGTAAAATTCGTTGGTGTACCCATCTGGGCCCGGAGCTTTCCCCCGGGGGGATGATTTGATTATTTTTAGGAGTTCTTGGTGTTGGATGTCTCCGTTCAGGACTTCTAATTGGGAGGGTGACAGTGAAGGGAGTTTAAGGGGGCTTAGAAATTTTTCTATGTTCATTTGGGTGGGTTGGGGTGTTGTGGGGTCAGTATTTAAATTGTATAAATCTTGGTAAAAGTCGCTGAAGATATCTGCAATCTCCTTGGGGTTTAATGCACATTATTTAATGATTTATAACTTTATAAAACATTAATTTTAAACGAAATACAGTACAATACATTTTTAAACGTTATCCATGCTTATCGTTTAAAACCCCGCGCCCTTTTTTCCCAGCGCCCCTTTTTAACGTACGCATCAACAGAATCTAGCTAAGTGTAGGATTACAGCTCCAGCTGGTCCCGGCACACTTATGGATCTGACTACGGATCTGGGTGCTCCCACATATGTGATCGCAACGCCAGACAAAGAGCAAGTGAACAGCCAGCAGTATATATACACAAGGACTACCCCAGGACCTCCCTAATTGCTAGACCAATGAGAGTGGTGGAAAATGTCAGCTGACCTGCCTGGTCAGCTGACTCCCCTCTGGCTGTTATTTAAGCTCTGCCTCATTGCGCGCGCGCGCGTGTCATTCTGAATCTAGGTGGACTATCAGTCCCAGCCACACCAGTACTGTCTTGCAATGTATCTTGTGAACCACGTGCGGGAGCCACCTCCAATGCGGATTCCGCCGCTCTCAATGCGGATTCCACCGCTCTCAATGCGGATTCCGCCTCTCTGCCTAAGCGGCATGCGGCGGTTTTTCCGCGTTGTGACGTTCTGCTGGACGCGGAAACAGCCGCCTCACCTTGAGAGACGGCGGCTTTTCCACGTTTCCTCACACCCCTTCACCGAGAAACGTAAAAGTATTATACTGGGTGGTCAAAGTTTTGAGATCAAGGACTTTATTACCTGCAGTACGAAATATGTGGTGTGTGCAATCTATTGCACCTGTGGTAGATTTTATATAGGGATAACTACCAGAGAGATGAGAGAAAGGCTCCAGGAACATAAGAGGTCTATTGGTTCAAGACACGGCTGTCCGAGGGTGATAGAACATTTCAATGAGAGTCATGGTGGAGATGTTACAGCAATGAAAATTGTGGGTCTGTGTACTGTGAAACCCCTAGCTAGGGGTGGTAATAGAATTAAAGTACTTTTGCAGAGGGAGGCAAAAATTATTGCTGTGACAAATGCGGTAGGGAATTTAGGATTAAATGATAAAAATGAGTTAAGTTGTTTTTTGGAGCCCTATTGACTCTCTCTGGTTGTCATCCAATATATTTTTTTGAATTTTTCTGGATTATTTTGATTTTTGGCTAATGGACGGACTTATTTACTGTACAGTGTAGTGTTAGTAGATTATAAGTCTTGCCTTTCTGGGTTGCCCTGTTCTCTTTTCTTTTTCTCCTCTCCCACCCCCTTACAGGGGATTCTATGGTGTAATATGGGGTAGGTTACTGTATGATATAATGCATGCTCCCCGCATCTTCTGCACTAGTTTCTGTGCTTCTTTTAAATGCTAGTGATGGGTATACTGTTAGACGCTGTGTCCACTTGCACACTGGCCTCCTTGTATTTGACTGTATTATGTGGAAGATCCCTTCCTCCTATGGGCAATGTGTGCCTGTTGTTGCCATAGCCACCCAGCGGGTGGAGTGAATTGGGACGCGTTGGGAGTCCGTACAAAAAGCCGCATGTATCACTCGTATTTTGCGGCCAATGATTGGTTGATCCTTGTCCCGCCCCCCGTAGGGATAGGCGCATCCTGGCGCTACTTAGAATATACACAAAGTGCCCGATTGGAGGATGGGAGACCCTTCACATACGGTGGGAGGAGCGGGCGGTGACGTCAGAAGCGCGGCTTGGATACATAGTGCGGCCATTATTCAACGCAGTCACCGACCTCTGTGCACCCCCGCAAACACTTCTGATGAAACAACGCTTGTTGTGAAACAGCTGTCAGGTAGGGGGGAGCGCTCTCCATCAGGGGCCTCCTCTGGTTTTTATCATCTGCTGCCAATAAATTGGTTTTATGGCAACACGAGCATTGGTGCCCGCCTTCTCCATTTTTTCCTTGTTGATGTAAAGTTATGCTATGGCGGTTGCACAGTGTATGTGAGCCTATGGAAGCCTCTTAAATATATTTGCTGCTGGTCATTTACAAGGCTGAAGTGCTAGTCATTCCTTCTTTTTGTGGAAAATGCTAAGGATACGATTGATACCCTGAAAGGAAAACAAGCACATGTCCCTGCAATGAATGTAACAAAAAGGTTTGGCCACTTTGGAGATCTCCATGGTTAGCCAGCCCGCTCCCCTTTAATGCTCTCCTATTCGTTGTCTCAAAACGTTGGGTTGTACACCTGACATATTGTAAACGACAGGCCAAACATGATATCAAATAAATAAGGGACTGAGTGGCAAAATTTATATTCTGTTTCATAGGGAAAGTTCTGCCGTTCGACAACAAGGTACAGTAATGTAACGTGTTGGCTGATGAACCGTACAATTATCACAGGTGGAAAATCCACATTTGTAGGAACCTACAGTAGTGAGCCAGCAAGGCCAATGGGTACGGGTGGAAAATAAACTGTGGGAGAGGAGGTTCCCTAATGTAGGGGCCCTCCTACTTGCAAATGTGACCTCCTGCTTAAGGATGGTATTAAGACTCTCATCAGCCTGCAAACCACTTTTCAGTCCCCTAAACAGGGTACCCGTTAGTTTAAACCCAAGCCGACCAAAAAGGTTACTTCTAGTTCACCTGAAACTTCCGACTCTCAGTCGGAGTTGTCTGATGGGTTTGTGGTTTCCTCTCGTGGAGCTATAGGTGGTATTGATACCACCACTAATTTATACCTCGGTGAGAACCGAGGTATAAAACACAAAGGGCCATATGCAATTGCCTTTTTCACCTGAGTTTTCTCCTAGGAGATAATTTTTCACCTTCAATTTAAAATAACTTTCCAGCACTTTTCAACTTAAAAAGTACCAAAAAGTAGGTTAGAAAGTACTATTAAAATTATTTTGAGCATTTTTTTGCTTGCTGGTGGCTTAAAATAAATTTTATTGGCAAATTTAAAATTATCACCTAGGAGAAAACTCAGGTGAAAAAGTGAATTGCATATGGGCCAAAAAGTTTAATCCTGTGTTCTCCACACATATTTCCCATACGGCGATCAATTTATCTGCAGCGATTCTGACCCCCTCTGAGCTAACATTACTTTCATGAGGACTTTCTTATACCCCAACCTTTCATTTTGATGTGTTCTCTACACTTTTGGATGTTAACAAATTTGTGAGATCCCTTCTTCTAAAGGAAGCATTTCCTGGATTTACGGGTGAGTGATAGTGGTGCCGTTAATGGCAATGAGTGTTTGCCCTTACCTGACATAAGAAACTTTAGGGATACCAAGTCTCTATTATCCTTGGAGCAATTGCTCACAGAGACGGTGCCCCTGGTTTCTGAAGGATGATGTTAGGCCTACCTCTATCCATAATCCAGTATTTTACCCTATCACTGCTCATAGTCCTCTGGCTGCTGTGTTGGTGCTGCTTGCCCGTCTTCATCTCGCTTCCTGTGTCTTGAGACCCGGCACATGTTACACATGACAGGATGTGCCTGGTCTCACGACCCAGGAAGTGGGATGGAGATGGGCAAGCAGCTCCAGCGCAGCAGCCGGGACAGGTGGACTGAAAATGCTGCAATCGTGCTGGGGCCCGCTTGAGAAAGTGCACTTAGAGCGGAACAATTGTGGGGGAGGTCGGAGGAGGTCCGGCAGCATGGGGGGCCTGGCGGTGCAAATCCAAAAGTATGCAAATGTTAAGGGGGTTGCTGGGGGATAAGGGCCCCAGGTTACCTTTGCCCCAGGGCCCCATCGGAGGTTAAACCGACCCTGCCTCCCAGCACTCTCATTCTGTTCCCCAGCACTCACACTCAGCACCACCATCATTTTGCTCCCCAAGCACACTAACTCTGCTAAGCACCATCCTCACTATGTCCATAATTAGGCACAGTCTGAAAAGGATGCTGCCTGACTAAAGCAAGGCACGGGAATTCAATAGGGGTCATTACCAACCTAAAGGCGCATTTAGGGGCTAATGCCTACTTAAATAGGTACTTTGTCTACCTAGAGAAGAGTACCGACGACCTAGAAGGGACACTAGAAATGAAATTATTGTATTTTAGTAATTGTTTTAGTCAAGGGGTGACTCGAAAAAATGTCTGAGTCATCAAGTGTTCCTTGACCTGATAAAGTTTGAGAACCACTGGCCACAGGGTCCGGGGGTTAAGTGTACACACTAGTGATATATACTTAAGAATGCCTTGCATATCCACTATATCAGAATCAGAATCAATTTATTTTTCGCCAAGTAAGTTTGCACCTACAAGGAATTTGTCTTGGCAGTTGCTTAACAAACACAAACAAAAACAATACAAGGACAGACAGTGTGAATATTACAAGTTAAGGACATTATAAGTATAGTGGCAGTAAGCAATGTGAGAATTGTTCATGTTTAGTTCTGTGCTGATTACTTTCAGTCCTAGCAGCTCTAACGTGGTTCAGCATTAAGTATGGCTACCGCTTGAGGAAAAAAACTGTTCCTGTGTCTAGAGGTTTTGGTAGCAATTGACCGGAATCTTACTCCTGAAGGCATGCGCTGGAAGATGGAGTGAGCTGGGTGAGAGGGGTCAGAGGCAATTTTGGTTGCTCTCTTTCTGCACCTGCTAGTGTAAAGATCCTGCAGGGAAGGTAAGCTACAGCCAATTATCCTTTCTGCTGATCGGATGATGCGCTGCAGCCTCCCCTTTTCTAGTGCTGAGCAGGAGCCGAACCATACAGTCATAGATGATGTTATGGTGGATTCGATGATTGCAGTGTAGAACTGCACCATTAGATTTTGAGGTAGGCCAAACTTTTTCAGCTGCCGTAGATTGTACATTCTCTGTTGTGCTTTCTTGACAATAGTGGCAGTGTTGTTGTCCCATTTTAAGTCGTTTGAGACCATGGACCCAAGAAACTTGAATGACTCTACTTGGGTTATTGTGGATCCATTTATGGTTAAGGGGAGGTGCTGGGGGGGAGATCTCCTAAAGTCTATTATCATCTCCATGGTTTTGAGAGCATTTAGTTCCAAGCTGTTGCTGCTGCACCAGGAGGAAAGCTGTCCCACCACATGCCTGTATGCAGACTCATCCCCGTTTTGAATGAGACCAACAACTGTTGCGTAGTCTGCAAACTTCAGAACCTTAACAGATGGATCTGTGGAGATGCAGTCATTGGTGTAAAGTGAGTACAGCAGTGGGGAAAGCACACAGCCCTGGGGTGCACCAGTACTGACTGTCAGAGAGCTTGATGTGAGTTTACCAAGTCTAACACGCTGTCTTCTGTCGGTTAAGAAGTCGGTTATCCATTTGCAGAGGGATTCAGGTATGTGTAGCTGGGAGAGCTTGCTGTGCAGCAGTGATGGAATTATGGTATTAAATGCAGAGCTGAAATCTATAAATAAAATCCTGGTGTAGGTTCCTGGGATATCTAAATGCTGTAGTACATAATGCATACACATGTTCACGGCATCGTTTGCGGATCTGTTAGTCCTGTAGGCAAATTGCAAAGAGTCCAGCAGGGGAACTGTGATGGATTTCAGATAAGTCATTACAGTTTTTCAAATGCTTTCATGACCAGTGATGTCAGGGCAACAGGCCTGTAATCATTTAAACATGTAGGTTTTGGTTTTTTTTGAATTGGTACAATAGTTGAGCTTTTAAAGCAGGCAGGAACAATTGAGAGTTCTAGAGATGCTTTGAATATGTCTGTAAATACAGGCGCTAATTTGTCGGCACAGAGATTCAAGCATTTCGCAGACACAGCGTCTGGTCCCATTGCTTTCCTGGTGTTTTGTTTTTTAAAGAGTCTATTTACATCTGATTGGCATATTGTTAGAGCATGCACATCTGGGGACAGGTTAGCAGATTGTGTCTGGCCTGCTGTGTTGTGTACATACTGAGGCACTGCAGGGGGTGGAGATGATGGCTAGTAGGAGGAGTGCTCAGTTTGCCTGTGGCAGAGATGCAAATTGACTTGTTGTGTTTGGCTTTTGTTGGTAGTGTCAAACCTGCAATAAAATGTATTCAGTTCATTTGCAAGCTGCAGGGAGTGCTTAGTGTATATATTGTATATCCCTGATTACAACTACTAGTCCAGTGTATGGTTTGCTTTTGTAGTTGCATATTTCCTTATTTTTATTTTGACAGCCTGGTTTTATTTGCATTGTTTCCAGTGCATGAAGTCAATGTACGCAGAAGCGTAGCTAGGGCTTTCAGCGCCCGGAGAAAAAAAGACTATTAATGCACCCTCTAAGGAGGGACCTGTCCACAAAAAAGGGGCGTGACCACACAACAGGATGTGGGCGTGGTAACGGGTGAGGCCAAATATACATGACCTTAGCAGTGGTGTAAAAGGTCTGTAAAAGGAAAGTTTGAGCTCTGCCATAGTGTTTCCCCCCAAAATACATGTAATCTGACAGCATTTCATCAAAAATGCATGTAATTTGGCAGAGGTTCCTCCAAAATACAGATAATATAGCAATGGTTCCCCCAAAATAAACATAATCTGGCTGCAGTGGTTCCCCCAACATACATATAATCTGGCAGCTGTTCCCCAAAATACACTTAACCTGGCAGCAGCGGTTCCCCAAAAATACAGTTAATCTGGCAGCAGTTCCCCCAAAATAGGTGCTCCCAGTATAGGTAACCAGGTCTATAGGTGTCCCAGTGGAAGTAACCAGGCCTTTAGATGTCCCCAATATAGGTAAGCCAGGTGTATAGATGTCCCCAGTATAGGTAAGCCAGGTGTATAGATGTCCCCCAGGCAGCAAGGTGGCGTAGTGGTTAGTGCTCTTGCCTTGCAGCGCTGGGTTCCCGGTTCGAATTACAGCCAGGTCAACATCTGCAAGGAGTTTGTATGTTCTCCCTGTGTCTGCATGGGTTTCCTCCAGGCACTCCGATTTCCTCCCACATCCCAAAAACATACAGACAAGTTAATTGGCTTCCCCGTAAAAAATTAGCCCTAGACTACACTACATGATACATACATAGACATACGACTATGGTAGGGATTAGATTGTGAGCTCCTCTGAGGGACAGCTAGTGACAAGACTATATTCTCTGTACAGCGCTGCGTAAGATGTCGGCGCTATATAAATACTAAATAATAATAATAATAATGTAGCCAGGGGTATAGTAGTCCCCAGAATAGGTAGCCAGGGGTATAGATGTCCCCAGAATAGGTAGCCAGGGGTTTTAGATGTCCCCAGTATATGTAGCCACGTGTATAAATGTACCCAGTATATGTAGCCAGGGGTATAGATGTCCCCAGTGTATGTAGCCAGGTGTATAAATGTCCCCTGTATAGGTAGCCAGGGGTATAGATGTCCCCAGTATATGTAGCCAGGTGTATAAATGTCCCCAGTATAGGTAGCCAGGGGTATACAGTACAGACCAAAAGTTTGGACACACCTTCTCATTCAAAGAGTTTTCTTTATTTTCATGACTATGAACATTGTAGATTCACACGGAAGGCATCCAAACTATGAATTAACACATGTGAAAGTATAGTCTATTCAGTAGGACTGTCAGCTGTGTATCCACTTCTCCACAACGCAACTGATGGTCCCAACCCCATTTATAAGCATGGGTGCTCGGATACCCCTTTTCAAAATCCGAATTGATCAGGATACCCAGATATCCGGATCAGATATTCAAATCTGATCGTTCAGATATCTGTGTTCATGCGGATATCCGAACGCATTATCCGGGCTATCCGGGTGGATTCGGATATCCGGATAGAAAAAACGGAAGTGCCGTTTAAATTGCTTTAAAAACGCTTTTTTAGGGTAAATGAGGCATGTAGCATCATTATTTTTTAAAGGGGAACACTAATTGATGATGTGGGGACCCCCCCCCCCCCCCAAAAAAAAAAAAAAAATTAACATTAGGCCTGTTCCAGACAGCGGTCGTGCAGCCCACATTGTGTACAAAGTCCAACCGCACAACTGGGACATGACAGTTTTCAGCCAAGATACCTCCAAAAAAGTATGCAGCAATTGTGTTTTGGGTTAAATATAGGTGGTATCAGTGGCCTGTGGCACCCTGGCCTGGCGGTGGGAGCTGCACAGGCAGCAGGAGCAGGGCAATGCAGCAGCAGCAGCAGGTGTAACGTGTGCCAGGAGCATGCCGGACGTGGCACGTGGCAATTGGCACTTAGCACGTGTCACTTGGCACGTGTCACGTGGAACTTGGCACATGTCACTTGGCACGTGTCACTTGGCACGTGTCACTTGCCAAGTGTCACGTGCCGAGTGACAGTCAGACAGCAGAGGAGAAGACACTAGTGCACACTAACTGTCACACTGGCAATAATGTAGTTATAGTAGTGAAGGGGTTAATCATTGAACAGCTTATCACTGTGTACAGCCCTTGCTAGGCCCAGCAGCACTGGAGCACACAATCTGACTGTCAAGCTATGACATAAATCAAGCTAATTAACGATTTAACAATAGTGTAGTGATAGTGAAGGGGTTAATCACTGAACAGCTTTAGGTTTATAACTGTGTACAGCCCTTGCTAGGCCACCAGCACTGGAGCATGTCTCTCAGTGAGCATTCAGCAAGCTAAGACGATATGTCTCATCATGGCAGCCCTCCTTATTATACAGGGGGGCTGGCCAGTGTTCCTTTCTGTGATTGGGTGCCAGGGTTTAGGCTGGGAGCCCTCTGATTGGCTCAATGAAGTCAGGTGGGGCTGGCCAGGGTTCCCCTCTATGATTGGTTGCTAGGGCTTTTGCTGAGAGCCCTCTGATTGGCCCCAGGACGTCATCTCCTTAGTTACAGTATTTCGGATCTGGATATCCGCAATATCCGCGTTATGCGGCCAAATATCCACAGATAGCTATCCGGATTTTTTAAAATATCCAGAATCTGAATCCGAATCGGATAGCGGAAAAAAGTTCAGATATCCAGGTTACCCGGATATCCAGAATCCGGATGAGCATCCCTGTTTATAAGGCAAAAAAATCCCACTTATTAAACCTGACATGGCACACCTGTGAAGTGAAAACCATTTCAGGTGACTACCTCTTGAAGCTCATCAAGAGAATGCCAAGAGTGTGCAAAGCAGTAATCAAAGCAAAAGGTGGCTTACTTTGAAGAACCGAGAATATTACATATTTTCAGTTGTTTCATACTTTTTGGTTATGTACTATACTTCCACATGTGTTAATTCATAGTTTGGATGCCTTCAGTGTGAATCTACAATGTTCATAGTCATGAATATAAAGAAAACTCTTTGAATGAGAAGGTGTGTCCAAACTTTTGGTCTGTACTGTAGATGTCCCCAGTATATATAACCAGGTGTATAAATGCCCCCAGTATAGGTAGCCAGGGGTATAGATGCCCCCAGTATATGTATCCAGGTGTATAAATGTCCCCAGTATAGGTGGCCAGGGGTATAGATGTCCCCAGTATAGGTAGCCAGGGGTATAGATGTCCCCAGTATAGGTAGCCAGGCGTATAGCTGTCCCCAGTATAGGTAGCCAGGGGTATAGATGTCCCCAGTATATGTAGCTAGGCGTATAGCTGTTCCCAGTATATGTAGCCAGGGATATAGGTGTCCCCAGAATAAGTAGGCAGGTCTATAGTAGTCCCCAGAATAGGTAGCCAGGTGTCCCCCCAGCAGGAGATATGGCAGTGCAGAGAAGGGGAAACGGTAGGCACAGCAGCGGGGAAGGAGGGACGTCTCCCCCCCTTCCCTCACCTTGGGGCTCCCCCTCCCTCGCTCTCCCCTCCAGATATGAGCGGCTGGCAGTGGGCGGCGGCAGAACACTTCCTATTCCCGGCGCGGGAGGGAGATCTGTGTGCCGCTACTCTGGTCTAGACTAGACCAGAGTAGCGGCGCACAGATCTCTCTACCGCGCCAGGAATAGGAAATGTTCTGCCGCCTGCTGCTGTGCCTACCGCTTCCCCATCTCTGTGCTGGTAAATAAGAAACAAAAAAAACACCTCTCGGTCACGGCTGGGCGCCACTAGGGACCCAGTGCCCGGGGGCATATGACCTACCCCGCCCCCCCCCCCAAGCTACGCCCCTGAATATATGTTTTGATGCCACTTGCTTAATTTGTGTTTACTATTGCATTAAAGAAAACCTGTAATAAAAAAATCCCTCTGGAGATACTTACCTTGGGAAGGGGAAGCCTCTGGATCCTAAGGAGGTTTCCCCCGTCCTCCTCCGTGCCTCCGTTAGCCTACCCGGGTCCCCCGAAATGTGGCAATGTAAATATTTACCTATCTAGGAGCCAGCACAGGCGTACTAGCGGCTTTTCGTTCGGGTAAGGCGAAAACAGTTGAACACAATCGATCCGCTCTACTGCGTAGACCTGAGTCCTTTTGTGCCTGCGCAGTAGAGCGGATACGATCAAGTTTGGCTATTTCTGCCTTACCCAAAGGAAGAGCAGCTACTGTGCCTGCACTGGATCCTAGAGAGGTAAATAAATCTCTGCTTCTCAGGCTTGTTGGGGGAGGATTGCAGGAAGCTTTGGGGCAGCCAGCGCTGGATTGCCTGAAGCTACAGGGATGGGGGAAACCTCATTGGGACCCTGAGGCTTCCCCCTCCCGAAGTAAGTACCTCCCCAGAGGATGTTTTTTTTATATTACAGGGTCTCTTTAAACCTTTATGATATTTTCCTTATCTCTGGTCTGAGTCTCTGTGTATTTCCACAATAGTGACAAACCTGAATTTCTTGCAATTCTGATGAACTACACGTGATGTTAAACATTGCCAGTGCATAGGGAGCATAACACGTAGGCTCTACATCTGGGCCTACGACCTTGGTCTATAACATGTGCCTGATCTCAGAGTCTTTTCGTATTAAAAAACGGCACTAGACAGGGGTGTCCTCTCTCTCTGCTCCTATTCACTCTGCATCACACCTCTGGAATTGCTGGGTAGGTGTTCCCAGAAAATTGCAGGTGTATCTGTGGGTGGAAGGGAATTCAAGGTGGCACTATTCACAGTCACAGACAACACTGTTTTCTCCCTTACTAATCCACACACCTCCTTCCCAAATCTGTGTAAGTTAATTGATGGTTTATGCTTAGTGTCAGGCTTCAGGATCAACCAATCTAAATCAGTAGCTTTGATGGTTGCATTGTCCACTGTGCAACAGCTCTCACTGGCTTCCATGTTTAACTTTAAAATACAGAGTAAGGGTTTGAAATACAAGTTTTTTTTGCCCTTTATCACTCAACTTTATGCTGCCAATTACACTCCTTTGTTGACTAAACTTTATAGCCACCAGAGTTAATGGAATAGGTATCGTATTTCTTTAACAGGCAGGACCAACGCGGTAAAGATGATGGCCCTGCCTAAGCACCTTTATCTGTTCCGCTCCAACCCAGTTAGAATTTCAAGACTTGATCTAAAAAACTCCAGTCCCACTTCATGAGTTTTATCTGGGCAGGTACAACCCTAATAATAAGCTCCCATTATTTGTCCAGAGATAAGCTTGGGGAGGGGGGCTGGGAGCCCCTAAGCTGCTACAATACTTTTATACTTCCCATCTTGCCCAATTGGCATAATGGTCTGCTGCATGTGGAACAACCAGATAGGTTGACCTTGAGGCCCCACTAATTTCTCCCTTCTCCATATCCTCACTGCTTTGGAGAAAAAGACTTATGTTGACCACATCCAAGCCTCTAGCTCTAATTGAGTAGTCATTGATCATATGGAGATCCTAACAGAAGGCCCTTGGTTTACTTAGACTGTGCTCACTGGAGGAATCTCTTCTAGTGAACAGGGATTTCCCCTTAGACTGTGATGTCTCCTGCTGGACCACTTGATGGTCTCAAGGGGCGGTCACCTTACTAGGTCTAATTCATGAGGGTGCTGTCCTCTCCTTGCAGGACCCCTTCACTTCTCTTCTCTTTTAGTAGGAGGGCTTTTTGCTCCATGTTAGCTCCCTATACTTCCCTAGTGGTTCTGGATCACCCATCTGGGGATTCTGCACTCCTGACTTGTGGAATCAATGCCTACACACACAAGGGCTGTTTCTGAAGTATATCAGGGACCTACACAATATTAGGCAGTTGGTTTAAATGTTTTTGTTTTACAAATCAGACCACATAATTCAGTAAACAAAGTAACTGATATTGAAAAATGTAGATATAAATCAGATACATCTATTGGTACATTAAAATAGCATATTTACCAACTTACTTCATCTCTACTCCAAGTTTTTCTTCTAGTGATAACTTGAGGTTCACAGCTTTCTTTATGTTGGGATTTTGAATCATTTGAACGCAAACTAGACTGTGATCTGGATGGATTTAGAGGAGGAATCTTTCTGAAGTTAAGGCTTTCATCAAAAACACGATCCACAAGCTGTAAGTAAAAAAAGTGAAAGAACACTCAAAAGATAATATACAGACTTAAAATGTTTCTATACTTACACTAAAATGCCTTAAAGGACCACTCCAACAAAAAAGTAAGCAGTTAAAATCTAACAGAACTGACAGGTTTTGGACTAGTCCGTGTCCTCATGGGGGATCATCAGGGTTTTCTTTGTTTTCAAAAGCATTTCCTGAACAACTTCCAAAACAGTAAGATACCAGCCAGCCCCTCTACTCACTTGCACACTATTTTGTCAGGTAAACTTAGCAACTGATGCTCTGGAAATGCTTTAGAAAACTAAGAAAACCCAGAGAATCCCCCATGAGGAGATGGACTACTCCAAAACCTGTCGGTTCTGTCAGATTTTCATTGCTTACTTTTTTTTCATTGCAGTGGTCCTTAAAACTCCGCCTGTAATCAGTAATGTAATATACTTGCATCATTGATTTTAGTAGCTACAGAGTGTGCTGACCCCTTTATTCAAAATGGTTTCCACATGGTTATCCCCCTTTCATTGGCTGTAAATTTTCTCTCTACACTTTTTATCATATGCATGCAGATGATACCGGTATGAGTATCATCAAACACTGAGTACTGAGCAAGAGCTAGCAATGTCATATTTGTAAATGTAAGCAAAAGCTGTGACATGATTGTACTGTATAAAAGACAAAAAAACAGCCATTAAAATATACAGCATTATTGATCAAAGCCTCATTTCAAAAGTATTAAAGAACAAATCAGGTTAGATACTTGACTATGTAGAAGGAAGGCTCTGGATACCATAGAGCATTCCTGGTCCTTGCTCCAACATGACGTTCCGACACTGTCCCTAGTTGAATTTATGTGCCCGGCTGTGTCTTCAGTACTCCTTGGCAGCATTTGGAGGTGTTTATGTGCCCAAGTGCTTCCAAAGACGGGCACATCCTTGCTGCGCATCCGTGAATCCAGACTCACACGTGTGCAGTACAGATCCACTCGTCTTCAGAAGTACTCCAGGACACGAGTACTTCTAAAGCCTGAATGGTGTCCTGAAGAGCTATTCAACCTGCAGGTCAAGTTCCTTCAACCTGGGACAGTGGAGCAATAACAGGATGGAGGGAGTATTGGTATCCAGTGTATTCCCTCTACATAGATAAGTATCTAACATGAAGTGAGTTTCCTTGCTTCAGGTTCACTTTACTGTAAAATAATAAAAAAAAAAATTTTTTTTTTTCAGTTGTGGTCATTTTTTAGACCAGGGGTCCCCAAACGTTTTGGGTCGAGGGCCGGGTCAACATACTTCAGATTGCTGGGGGGCTGGAACATATATAAATTGATGTACAAGTCTTTACGAGCCAGGCAGTGAAGCATACCCAGGTGACAACCTGCAGTCCAATTAAACAACAGTGTCACCCGATGTGGAATTTGATAGGAACCAGCAAATTACTGCTTACTGGCTTCATTCTATATGTGGACCACCAATATTTAAAAATGTAGCTGACTGCATCTATAATACATTTTGTGTGTGGGGGGCCTGTAAATAAGCCTCAGGGGGCCACATTCGGCCCACGGGTCTTAGTTTGAGGACCACTGTTTTAGACCATTAATTTTGCAAGCAATGTCCAAACAATGGAAGGGTTGCTAGTCCAAGAAGCTGATTGTTTCCTAGCGCACTAGGTTACTCTTAATAATCATCTGTCAACTCTTTTAGTGCTACATACAGGGTTGATTAACAAAAAAGTAGTTATTGTGTTGAAGTATGTTTTTGCTTAATTTCGTGAGAACATCTCAATGCATTACATTTATTAAAGATCAGCAATTAAAAGTGATGCTGCATTTGATCTGACCATTGTCAAGCTGCATTAATTAGCATAACATTTGCATCAACTTAGGAATATTAGCTTCTCATTGACCATCGCTAGATTCCACATCAGGGCGATGGGTTTGCTGTGATACGTGTCAGGTATACGCAGTGGTGCATGGTTGTCAGTGTTCTCCTTCCTCTACTCTAGTAAGCTCCACTGGCCACTTTTCTCATTGCCTTTTTCATTATTTAGAATTTGTTCTCTGGCAGCACACTGGTTACCTTCTTTGTGTATATAAATCCTGGAGGACACATTTTTGTTTTGCAATTTGCACACTCTTGCACTATGTGGAGCGTATTTATATTAATTACAATTGTGATGGTGCTTGTCTTTATCTTGTACTGTTTTATTATCTGTATTCACCGTATTTTGCTCTTTTTCTAGCATCTCAGCAGATTTTGGCAATACTTAGTTTATTTGGTATTGTAACTTCTTAGTGGCTGAGGTGCATTATTACAGCACAGAAGCTTTAACCACTTCCGGACCACGTTGGTAGAAATCTACATCCTGCAGGTGGCTGCGCGGCTCTGACAGGAGGTAGAATTATCCTTCTTCGCCGCGGGCTTCCACCGCTACTGCTGATCTTGCCACTCTGCACCCCCCACAGTTCACTGGCCCTGCCGTCTATAAGACGGCAGAGCTCTGCGAGCAGGTCAGGAGCCACTTTCATTGGCTCCTGACCGCATGATCACTGTGAGCCAATCACATTGGCTTACATTGATTAATGGCGGCAGGAGCCAATGAAAGTGGCTCCTGACCGGCTCACACAGCTCTGCTGTCATAGCCACAGCAAAGAGAGGGGCCTTTGAAGATGGGAGATCATTGTGACCGGGGAGAGTGGTGGGTATGTGCTGTGATTCGTTAAGCACCTTTAAATGGTACCAGCTGTCTCTGGTCCTTAAAGGGAACCTAAACTGAGAAGGATATGGATGTTTCCTTTTAAACAACACCAGTTGCCTGACTCTACTGCTGATCAATTTGCTGCAGTAGTATCTGGATCTCACACCTGAAACAAGCATGCAGCTAATCCAGTCTGACTTCAGTCAGAGCAACTGATCTGCATGCTTGTTGAGGGGCTGTGGCTAAAAGTATTAGAAACACAGGATTAGCAGGAGAGTCAGGCAACTGGTATTATTTTAATAGTAAAAATCCATATCCTTCTCAGTTTAGGTTCCCTTTAAACAGAACCCGAGGTGGCTTCCTAAGAATGAAATCCGCACACAGAGGCTGGGTCTGCCTATACTGCCCAGCCTCTGTTGCTATCTCAATCCCCCCTGAGTTCCCCCCTGCGCTCTGCTATAAATCACAGCCGCGCTGTCGACACGCAGCGTGTCGCAGCGGGCTGTGTTTACCTATGTAGTGTCAGTCTCAGCGCTCCCCCGCTTCCTGCATAGCTCCGCCCCCCGTCCCTTCCCTCCCCACTGAATACAGAGGTAAACACAGCCCGCTGCGTGTCGACAGCACGGCTGTGATTTATGGGGCATAGCAAAGCGCAGGGGGAACTTAGGAGGGATTGAGATAGCAACAGAGGCTGGGCAGTATAGGCAGACCTAGCCTCTGTATGCGGATTTCATTCTTAGGAAGCCACCTTGGGTTCTCTTTAAAGAGAGTCTAAAGCCAGATTAAAAATGGCTTTTTAGCTTATATTCAGCAGGGGCATGTTTGCCCCTGCTAAAATGCCGCTATCCCACGGCATAACAAGGGGTCTTTACCCCCCAAATCCCCCCTGCAAAATCCACGACTTTCTTGGTCGTGGATTTTGCTGCCCCTGTGAACTGCAGCCCTGCCTCACACGCGTTTGTCAGCGCCGGATCTCCGCCTCTCCCCCGCCCTCTCAGCGAAGGCAGACTGAGAGGCGCGGGGGAGAGGCGGAGATCCACCGCTGATAGACGCGTGTGAGGCAGGGCTGCAGTTCATAGCCTTGCCTCACACGGAAGCGCTCCCCGGAGGTAGCAGGGGGGATTTGGGGGGTAAAGACCCCTCGTTATGCCACGGGTTAGCCGCATTTTAGCAGGGGCAAACATGCCCCTGCTGAATATAAGCTAAAAAGCCATTTTTAACCTGGCTTCAGACTCTCTTTAAGGGACCAGAGACCGCTGGTGTGCAAGGGGTTAAATAAATATCTAACACAGTTGACTCAAGTATTTTGTGGTAATTCTGGGACCAACAACAGTGAATTTATTTAGTGTATAATCTTTATTTAGTGTATAATCTGCTGCCCTGCGAAACGGCTGTAAGGCCAAGATTTCTTGCATGTATGTTTTGAAGGTGTCGGGAGCTAAATAAATAAGTGACGTGCAAATTCAACTGGTGCCCGGATTTTTCTACTCTTTGTGTGCTAATTGGACGGTTGCTGTTATCTGGAGGCACAGTTGTCTGCACCTGCTGCTCCTGAGCTGCCAATCTGACATCTTGTGCCGATTTATCTTCTCTTTTGAATACTAAATTCAAGATGCTATGCATTAATATTAAGAACGCTCATTCTAAATACCTTTGCTTATCTTGAAACATACATAGGGCTATATCCTGTTAACATTTTTTTCCCCATAAAGATATTTTCAAACCTTATATTTCAAAATATTTGAAGATCCCACCAAGCAAAAAAATTTAAGCCTCATACACAGTCCATCCTTCAGCATATTGTGTGGGGCGAGAAGCAGTTTCCTTAGTTCTTCTGCCATGTCAGTGCTCTGTGGTGTTATCTCAGTTGTAGGTATTGTGGTGGCTGGGTTCCTCCTTTGTTGCCATCTCAGGGGATTCACATTTTGGTTTACGGAGCGATTTATGTTATGCCTTTTGGGGGTAGTCTGGCTTGGATTGGCTGGTAGTGCAGCTGTCTGCGGTCTGGGCGCCAGGTGCCTGTTAAGCACCAGGTCTTTAAACTCTTTTGCTAGCAGGCTCACTCCTCGCTTATTGAGGTGTTTATTGTCATATAGATGCTGATCTGATATAGAGAAATGTCCTGCCAATTGTATGTTTGCTGATGGGCTGATTTTGGTAGTCAGCTGCTTATTTATATCCTGGATTGTCTGGGAAGAGATGTCTTTTCTTGGTAAAATGATTTTGGAGCTAGGGAATTGTTTTTCTGGGGCCATTATTAAGGAGGGCAGTTTGTCTGAAATGAGGTCTTGTCTATTGTCCAGGTTGTTTGTCCCTGTATGTATGATGATATCCTTAGGGCAGTGAAGTTTGGCTTGTTGATGACCTCTGCTGCTTTTTCAATTGTTGGGCAGGGTATTGTTTTAACATGTTTCCCGGGAAAAAGGTGTCTTGTATTTAGGTATTTCCCATTACAATCAATTATCATTGCTATGTCACAGCTTGGTCTCTTTTGCTGGGGTCTTTCTGTAAAGGTGTTATTGCAGTTCTTTGAACTTTGAGATGCTTTTTCCATTTGCTTTGTTTCACTGTCCTGTAATCTTGAAATGCAGATCTCTTGATTTGTTTCTCTGGTATGTGGAGCCATTTCCCTGGGCTGGATGTTTATTTGTTTAAGGCTTGCAATCTCTTGTTTAAGCTGGTTGTTTTCAGTTTGCAGTCTTTCACTTGCATCTTTGAGTGACTTCAATTCCATGTTTAAGGTGCATACACACGCCAGACTGGAGGCAACGACGGGTCCGTCGTTACCTCCCGCTGGGTGGGCGTGCCAACGACAGTCCGGCGTGTGTACGCACTGTCGGCGGACTGATACGGCTGCTTCTGAGCGATCCGCCGGGTGGATCGCTCAGAAGCAGCCGTATCAGTCCGCCGACAGTGCGTACACATGCCGGACTGTCGTTGGCACGCCCACCCAGCGGGAGGTAACGACGGACCTGTCGTTGCCTCCAGTCCGGCGTGTGTACGCACCTTTAGTTGGTTAATTGTAATCTCATTGTCACTTTTGTTTTTTGCAATCTGCTCTCTGAAAAGGTGAAAGTCTCTTTCCAGTTCAGATAAACTGTCTTTGAGGATGTCTTGTGAGGGATGTGATGTATTCACACCAGATGCAGCCTTCCCTCTGGAGGATGGTTTGGTACGTATATGCCCACTGTTTATGGCATCAGGATCTGGCTGGTTTTCTATTTGACTTATTACTTGATTTTGCATGTGAGGATACAGCTTTTCAAACTCATCCAGGTAGTGTTGTACACCTTGTATCAGGATTGTGCCAGTGTGGTACACGCTAACAGTCAGGAAAACAGTCTCTGAGTCTTCCTGATCCATAATTCTTAATTGTTTCCCATTTGGCATACTTCCTAATATAGTGTTCTTGAATTGGTGGGAGATAGCATTATGCCAGGCCTCGGTTTCCTCTGTGTGAAATAACAGATCTGTTTTTATTCTGGGTTAAGATGAGAAGTCTGCATAAAGAGTCTCTGGGTTATCTTGAATTATTTTCTGTTTTTGAGCTTTCTTAGCTGTCTTGCTTTTCCTCTTGTGTGTGTAAACAATCTCCAGGGTGTCAGACAGAGACCCCCTGCTGGCTGTGCTGGGCTCATTTGTAACATAGCTAGTCTTTTGTTCTGCTGGCTTTAAGCTTTCCATTGTAAAATGGCTAAGTAAACTGTTCTTATTTCTATAGAGTATGTAAAATTTAGCAGAATGCCCTTACCTCAAAGGACTCATTTCTGCAGACTTGGCCAGTTCTGGAGATGGTTTCTGTTGTTGTTAGGATCTGTTGGTTGACAGGATTTGGTTTGCTGCTGCTTGCTTTCCTTTGATCTTCTCTGCCTTTCCTCTGAGTGGTCCAGCTTGATAATCATTTTTGGTGTCTTTAATTGTTTTTCCTTCTTTTCATTCAGATTTCATTCAGATTGTTTGCATTTTCAGCTTTAGTCTTCCATAGGCTGCTTCATTTTTCAGATTATTTCCCTTTAGTTGCTCATTACAAGGTAAAATTAGGTGGGCTTTCAGGAGCTCATGCTTAGAGCTGCATTTTGTAACCTGGGGCCAAGATCCCTTTGTGATTTGTAGAATCACATAAAAATGTGCCTTGTACTCTGTATTCCTGTTGTGAACCTGCTACTGATTTCCCGTCAATTGAGTAGATGTGTTGCAAGTCTCACACCTTTTTTGTCAACAGGGTGATGTTCCATTCTGTTATGGTCTATTCAAATAACTACTGACAATTATCTGTTTTAGATTGGGTGGCTGTCGATATGCCAGGAGGGGTGGTCCATGCAATATCTTTTTTCAGTCTGTACTCCCTGAGCAAAATGAGATAAAGTTCCTTTGCAATTTGTTTAAACATTTCCAGGTGTGGGTTGTAGGTAACAACCACAGGGACACTGCCCTATTCCTGATTTTGCTTATATTTAATGGACTAGGATGATGTTAGCTTTGCTTATTTGGGCATCAGGCATAAGAGGACTGTAACCTTGTTTAATACAAATATTCTTAAGGTAATCCAGGTGTTCCTCTCTGCCTGCACTGTCAGAACAGTTTCAGTAGCATTTTATAGCTTGGCTGTAAATTATGGAGTTTTTTATGTACTTGGGGTGGAAAGTGTCATACCTGAGCTATGTGGGGTGGTTTGTTGGTTTGTGGTACAATCATTTGTAGGTTGTTTTCCTTGATGTATGTGATGATACCCAGAAAGGTAATCCCTGTGTGAGAGTAGCTTAGTTTCAATTTGATTGTGGGATGAAAGGCATTGAAGTTCCAGTGGAATAGGAAAAAATCCTCCTCACCACATTAAAACTAGAGATGGGCCGAACCTCCGATTTTCGGTTCGCGAACCCTGTTCGCGAACTGCCGCGGAAGGTTCGGTTCGCACGAACTTCCGCAAACCGATGATGGAAAAGATGTTTCAAGGTGTCTAACACCTGAGATCTTTCAGTGACTACATTTTCAAAAATACCTTATAGTTTTTGAGAAAATCATTTTAAAATAATTCCTTCTGACCGTGGGAAAATTAAACGCCCGCCAACTTTAGCAGTTAATAGCAAAGCCCCTTTAAAAGCTATACACACCAAACTTGCAGGAAATGTTAGGAAAAACAGTGGGAACAAGAGGAAAATTTTGTTTTCCACAAAGACCTTATAGTTTTTGAGAAAATCAATTTTAAAGTTTCAATGTAAATTCTCCTTCTGACCGTGGGGAAATATATCCCCGCCGACTTTAACGGTTAATAGCAAAGCCCCTTTAAAAGCTAGCAACACCAAAATTACTGGGAATGTTAAGAAGAACAGTGGGAACAAGAGGGAAGCATTTTTTTTTTCAAAAAACTCTTAGGGGGATCATAACTGGTTAGTTTTGGGCCCCTAGGCCAAAGAGGTCATAGCCTAGGGTCACAAAAACCTGTTTATTTGGGCACTGTCAATGGTGGAGATTCTGACGAACATAAATCGCAGCCATGGCCGTTAGCAACGTCTGAATTTCATGACATGTCTCATGCAGGTAGAAGTCATATTGTTATACTTTTACTCCAAAGTTGGGTTCCATACATCTCTGCAAACCAGAGTTACAGGGGTGCAAAAGTGGTAAAATCCCCCATAGGCTTTCATTGGGCTCCCTATTTCACTTTCCAAAATCTCAAATCTTTTCAAAGGGCAATGGCTCAGCAGTGGCAAAACTCACCAGTCATGATCCCCCTAAGAGTTTACCACTGCTGAGCCATTGCCCTTTGAAATGGTGTGAGATTTTAGACAGTTAAATAGGAGGCCCAATGAAAGCCTATGGGAACCCAACTTTGGAGTAAAAGTATAACAATATGCCTTCTACCTGCATGAGACATGTCGTGAGATTCAGACGTTGCTAACGGCCATGGCTGCGATTTATGTTCGTCAGAATCTCCACCATTGACAGTGCCCAAATAAACAGGTTTTTATGACCCTAGGCTATGACCTCTTGGCCTAGGGGCCCGAAACTCACCAGTTATGATCCCCCTAAGAGTTCCTACAATGCTAGAAAATTCGCCACTACTGAGCCATCGCCCTTTGAAAAGATTTGAGATTTTTGAAAAAGAAATAGGGAGCCTAATGGAAGCTTATGGCAGAATTCAGCACTTTTGCACCCCTATAATTCTGGTTGGTTATCATCACCCGCCGACTTTATCAGTTAATAGCAAAGGCCCCTTACATCCTAGCAACACCAAATTTGCAGGATATGTTAAAAAGATAGCAGGAAACAATATTTAATGGACTTCCAAGGCCACAAATGTGAAAAAAGTTAAATACCTTTTCATAATCCAGATCCATGGAGGACGCCATCCTCGCCCTCCTGTTCATTCCCCCATGGCTCCCGCAATAATACAGGCCCTGGTCGGGTCCCGACCCCTCCAAACAGGTCGGGTTCTCATTCCCCCCTCAATATGGCCGCCACAGGTAGCCGCTGCTGTGCAATCCATGCGGAGCTCTAGGCCCTCCTCCCGCCGCGTCATCAATATGCGTGCATACATCGGACGCATCGGGAGGAGGTCCTGCAGACTGCGCAGCCACAGCAATCTGTGGTGGCCATTTTGAGGGGGAATGAGAACCCGACCCGTTCAGAGGGGTCAGGACTCGACCGGGGCCGTTATTAGTGCAGGAGCCATGGCGGAATGAATGGGAGGGCGCGGATGGCGTCCTCAATGGATATGGATTATGAAAAGGTATTTAACTTTTTTCACATTTGTGGCCTCGGAAGTCCATTAAATATTGTTTCCTGCTATCTTTTTAACATATCCTGCAAATTTGGTGTTGCTAGAATGTAAGGGGCCTTTGCTATTAACTGATAAAGCCTCGGAAGTCCTTTAAAAAAAATTTTTATTTCTTTTTTTTATTATTTTTATGTGCTGTGTGTGGGAAATCTGAAAAAAGAAATGGCGTGGGGTCTCCCCTCCTGAGCCTCTGTAACCCCTTGTCCCCATGCAGGCTGGGATAGCCAGAATGCGGAGCCCCAGCCGACTGGGGCTTCGCACCCTGAGCTATACCAGCCCGCATGGTCCATGGTATGAAGGGGTGGCCAAGCCTTCCCCCCCCCCCCCCCGGAGCCCTTGTCCAATCCTTGGACAAGGGGCTCTTCCTTACTTCCGGTTCCCCAGGAGGAGGTGGGGGCGACGACTCCCTGGGGGGGTTCATGGTGGCATCTGGGAGTCCCATTTAAGAAGGGGACCCCAGATGCCCACCCCCCTCCCAGGAGAAATGAGTATAAGGGTACACAGTACCCCTTACTCATTTCCACAAACGGTTAAATGAAATAAAAACACAACCACGAGAAAAGTATTTTATTATCCTAAATTAACCATAAATAGTTACCTGTACCTTTAAAAAAAAATTCCCACGCCAATATCCACGGTAAACGATTTAACGAACAATGTATCCTCTTATGTTGCGATCTTCAATTAAGTTGATTGAAGATCTCCGAGGCTTCCCACATAGCAGAGAATGCGTTTCGGACGCATAGCTGCCGGCTCCTGCTGTCTCTCCCCACCTCCACACCTGTCACCCTCACCTAGCCTGGCACCCGGTGCACCCATGGGTGCCAGGCTAGCTGAGGGTGACAGGTGCAGGCAGGTGGGGAGAGACAGCAGCGGAGCCAGCAGCTTCACGTCCTGCTCAGGACGCATTCTCTGCTATACTAACAGTTCATGAATCATCCGATTCTTTTTAATGAATCAGTTCTTTTTTTTATTAATCGGCTCATTTTACTTTGAAACTTTAAAATTGATTTTCTCAAAAAGTATAAGGTCTTTTTAAAAAAAAAAATTATCCTCTTGTTCCCACTATTCCACTTAACATTCCCAACAATTGTGGTGCTTTTACTATGTAAGGGGACTTTGCTATTAACCGCTAAAGTCGGTGGCCATTAAAGTCTATGGGCGAACCGAACTTTGAAAAAAGATTCCTGGTTCTCTGCGAAGGCGAACCACCCGAAGTTCGCCTGGAACCGTTCGCCGGGGAACCATTCGGCCCATCTCTAATTAAAACATCCTGCTGGATCCTCTTAACGGCTCCAAGACATTTTAAAGAGTTGCTTGCCGCCATGCAAGCATTCCTTTAACCAATCGCAATGCCTGGAATAAATGGACATGACCCCGACTAGGGGGCATGTCCATTCATAATGCAGGAAGTAGTAAAATCTTGTTAAAGAAAACCTGTAACTTCAAAAAGTTCCCCTGGGGGGTACTCACCTCGGTAGGGGGAAGCCTCTGGATCCGATCGAGGTTTTTCCTCGTCCTCCTGTGTCCCACACCGGTCTCGCTGTGCCCCTCCAAACAGCAGGCATGTAAATATTTACCTCCCAGGCTCCAGCGCAGGCGCAGTATCCGCTCGGAGATAGGCGGAAATACCCGTTCGCTGTCGGGCCGCTCTACTGCGCAGGCGCAAGTCTCCTGCGCCTGCGTGGTAGAGCGGACCCGACAGAGATCGGGTTTTTTCACCTCCCTCCGTATGGTTTGCCGCAACAGCACCCCCGCTGGAGCCGGGAAAGGTAAATAAGTCAGCGCTTGTCAGCCTTGTCGAGGGAGGATTCCGGGACACTTCGGGGGAGCCAGTGCTGGACTGCCTGCAGCTACAACGGAGGGGGAAGCCTCATTGGGACCCTGAGGCTTCACCCTACCGAGGTGAGTACCCCCCAGGGGAACTTTTTGTGGTTACAGAGTCTCTTTAAATGTAAAAAAAGGTGAACACTTCCTGATAAACCGTGATAGGTTTGCAGTGCCATCTAGTGGCGGCAAAGTAAAAATGCACATACATTTATAATCACAAAAGTAATATAATTCATCTTTCCCACCTTCAATCCCAAGCCCCCCCCTCAGTGAAAAGCGATTGGGGTTTGCGTGTCAGCAACCACGCCCTCTTGAGAGAGCAAGAAGCCGGTGAAACGTCGGGGGAACTGCACATTCCTGAATGGGATGCCACGTCGTCCCAACTCTGACCCCAGCATCCACTACAGGTCTGTAAAAGGGCAGTCCACACTGCCACGCATGCCGTCCAGTCATCCAGGCCGCGACAGCTACTGCTTGGACCTGTAGTCTGCATCCCCTCCTGCCGGTCATCTTTCATCCCCACCACTGACTATGGACATCCAGAGAATTAGGAGCTGATCTCTGCACCAGACCATCACAGGTGATGGGTGGCATCACTGCTTTCTACACACCCCAGAGACATGGACTTGGTGAGACAAGCTTAATACACTACATCCATATGTTACGCTGCTACGCGTCTGTATGTTGCATACTGCTTTTGCCTACTACGCACGCTTTGGCTACACTAGCTATACTGCTGCTATGCCTCTATCAACTGCTCTGCTACCATTTGTGTGGTCTGACTCTGGTGAACCTTGCTAGATGCCATAATACCAATGCAACTTGTGGATTCAGGAATGAGATAATATAACATTTTTAACAGTTTTTTTGGGAAGTCTTTGTTCCATTATTAAGTGCAAAAGATTTTTTTTTAACTCTTTTCCTGAGACATACAAATGTATGCACAGAATTGACATAGACCAGGGTTGTTTCACTTTAGAGTTAGATGCCAGCGGATGTTTGTTGATGTGAATGTGTGCTGGGTGTTTTGAGTTGTGGCGGGTGGCCATCCCATGTGCTTTTTAAATTTTATCTATGGCAACTATGTGTTCAATAAAGTTTATTACTACTCTTTTGTAACTAACATTAGGCTATTGAGTAATTTTTTTGTGATCTAAACGGGTGGGTATTGCATGTCCTGCAGTTGAAATTTTCCCACTGCCAATTTATTGATTATTGCATTCAAATACATGCCATGAAGATGTAAATGTATATAAATGTATATACACAACAAAACACATACATGAATAGCAATAAGAAAATAAGTCTACATTGTGTCTGTTTAACAGTATAGATCCTTAATCAACAGTAGAGCCCTTTGTGTGACGTTTATTCAACCCAAGGGGTAGTCAGAAAAGGGTTATGCCTATTTACCTAAGCTAGCGGGACCAGTAGGCCACACGGCCACCCGCCAGTGGGTAGGTATCATCTATTTTTACTCGAGAATAGTTAGCATGTAGAAAAATAGTATGAAAGATAAACACTAACATTAACATATGGAACAATCCAAGGTCCAAACATCTCAAACATTGGTGGAGTGTGATGTCATAGCTGGATATAGGAAAGTGCTTGTGTAGAAACAAAAGGTTTATTGCCAAGACTTGGGGATAGTGTAGTCCTCAAACTTAGCTCCTGATCTAGCTCTGATCGTTTGCTCCACTTGGATGTTAGAGCAGGTAGATGTTAATAAGTGATGGAAAACAAAATTATCTTGAGACCTCCAATTCAAGGAGATCATATAAAGAGTGTTCAAAATGAGATGAGAAATAATGGGTTGTAGTTTGAGAGGAACTTTATCTATGTCAACTAACAATAATGCTAAAGAAGGGGTTCATTTAAAACTAGGTAGACAGGTTCTCCTGATATGAGCTTCTACTTTTGTCCAAAGTCTTTGTTACATTTCCAGCCGATCGTGGAGGTATAAGGTGCGAAGGAGGCAATCTTTCTTGGGGTTATATACTATCTGTAAAGAATCTTACGGGATAATTCCCAATGTGTAACGATCGGTGTCAGCAACCAGAGAGAGAATCTGATCCTTGGCGATCCGCAGTATCCCCAAGAATACAGATATACCCGATTATTGAGGATCTGCGGAATCGTCAATAATCAGATATGTCTAATCTCAAGACACCTGAGAGAGTGTAAGTGTTTGGTGCAACAGTAACAACTCTGAGTGAAGACCACCAGAGGAGCTGGCGGCCTAAGACTCCTGAGGAATTCACCCCTGACTGTGGGTGATATTCCTGTAGCCTGTGGACCCCTGAGCGAGGGACCGAGGCTGGGGTTGCAGGAAGCGCTGCTGCTGATATAAGATCTCGCCCTGAACTGGGCTAACGTAATACAGTAGTAGCACAATCCTAGTCTTCGGTGTGAGGTCTGTAGTCACAACACCCTGGAACTAGTCTGGAGCATAACATAAATGATAATACAATTCCCTAGTCTTGGGTGTGAGTTCCGTGATCATCAACACCCTGGAACTAGTCTGGAGTATAACATAAATTATAATACAATTCCCTAGTCTTGGGTGTGAGTTCCGTGATCATCAACACCCTGGAACTAGTCTGAAATATAACACAAAGACAATACAGTTCCCTAATCTTGGGTGTGAGGGCCTTCATCTCAACTCCCTGGAACTATGCTAGAGAATACACAGAAGATACACAGTATTCCTAGTCTGGGGTGTGAGGGCCTTGATCTCAACACCCTGGAACTGGTCTAACAAATAATACAATTCAATCAGTACTTTAAGCTATCAACAGAATCTGGCTAAGTGTGAATTCCCAGGTCCACCTAGTTCAAACACACTGTAAGGGTCTGACTATGGTCTGAGTGCCTTCACGTAAAGTGTTAGCAATGGCAGACAACCAGCAACTGACAAGCAGCAGAATACATAGTTGCTGGACTCTGCCGCCCCGCCCGAGCCATTCAGCCAATCATGAGTCCTGCAGGAATCAGCTGATCTTCCTGATCAGCTGACACTTCCCCTGCTGGTATAAAGGTCCTGAGTTCAGGCCCGCGCGCGCGTAGCTCTCCATCTGCCTATGTGCACTAACAGACCCAGCCACACCAAGCGCACGCTGCTGCATGCAAACCGCCGCGTTAAACGCGGAAACAGCCGCTTTGCTGTCAGGACATGCGGCGGCATTTCCGCATTCCACCATACTACCTGACGCGTGTCTATGCGTGCAAACCGCCGCGTTGGACGCAGAGTCAGCCGCCTTGCTCTTGGCACATGCGGCGGCTTTTTCGCATTTTCTCACACAATGGGAATTACATTTGCAGAATCTAGAAATTAGATTACTAGATTTAATTAATTGACAGACTGAGATATCTTTGTGAAGGTCTACAGACAAAATCCTAGCATATTGTAGTAAAGGAGAGATTTAAAATGTTTTTATTGCCTCATACCAGACAGAAATGCCACCCTTGTAATGGCCCTTATTTAAGCATAGTTAATATTTCAGGTTGCATGGTGGGAGGACATAGATTTTTGGAAGAAATCAAGTGGTACACTCTGTGATAAGTAAAAAGTTGGTTTGGAGGGATTGAAATTGGCTGCTTAATGTGCTGAAAGATTTGAGTTGTTGATCAGTAAAAAGATCAAAGAGAGATATCCCCAGTTGGTTCCAGACCGACAGATTAAGGTCTGGTGTGAAACGTCTAAGGACTCTTTGAACTAAAATGGAGTTAGATTGAGGCGGGGGTGTTTGAAGAAGTTTTCCCAGGCTTTCAATGTAGCTTGGATGTATGGATAAGGGGTTAGGGGAGGCTTTGCGCCCATAAGAAGACTAGTTAATAGGTCTCCTAAATTAGCTCCTAGAAGAAGTTGTTCTAATTTTACCCAGGGTCTATCTGAAGACCACCAATACCTGACCATATCTAAATTTGTGGCCTTATAATATGATTCAATACAGGGAAGATCCATACCTCCAGACTTCTTTATAAAAGTCGTTATGTTATGTGAGGTGCGGGGCTTTCTCCCATTCCAAACAAAATTATGAATGCATTTTTGAACATCAGCAAACCAGTATTTATTGATAGGTATATGCAAGGTTTCGAAAAATGTAAAGGATCCGTGGAAGAATAAATAGTTTAAATGCAGCTATTCGGCCTGACAATGAGAGATGAAACTTAGACGGCTGCTGATAAGTTCAGGCCTACGCCTATAGATTTGTGTTGATTCAATTTGTAAAAGGAGGCTTCTGAAAGTATTTTTAAATCTTGTAATAGTGACGGGAGGGAGATCAACGGATTTGTTAGTAATAAAGCTACGTCATCTGCAAATAGGCTAATGAGGTGAGAAGAACCTTTGTGAGAAACTCCTGTAATTAGTGTATTGGAATACATTTTTTGGGCAATGGTTTCCATAATTAATACGAAAATTATAGGTTGACAGGGGGCAACCATGACGGGTTCCATTTGATGTGGAAAAGGAATTGGATATAAAGCCAGCTGCATTGACCTGGACAGAAAGAGAGGCATACAAAGCCATAATGGCGGATACAATAGTTCCAGAAAATCCAAATTTGAGTAGAGTTGCTCTTAAAAATTGCCAGTGAACTCTTTCAAATGCCTTCTCCGCGTCCAAGGTTAGAAACAGAGAAGGCATCCGACAGAGCTCAACTTGACACAAAGCAGTAGCCATCCGTCTAGTAGCGTCTGATGCTTGTCGGTTTTTGGTGAATCCTACTTGGTCCTGGGCTAGTAATGAGAGGGTAATTAACATAAGCCGATTTGCTAACACTTTGGCATATAATTTTATGTCAGAGTTTAGCAAAGAGATTGCTCTGAAGTTGACCATGAAACTCTGGTCTTTTCCTGGCTTGGGAATGACTGTGATGATAGCTTTTAAATATTCCGTTGGGATTGAACCAGAGGAAGCAAAATTATTAAACAAGTCTGCTAGAAAGGGGGATCAAATTTCAGCAAACTTTATTAGATATTAATTGCTAATGCCATCTGGCCCAGGGGCTTTATTACACTTAAGGGATTTTATTGTGGTGCGGATGTCTGTTTCCGTAAAGGGAGAGTTGAGTGCATCTAGTTGAGATGAGGATAATTTGGTAAGTTTAATAGAGTCTAAAAAAGAGTTGATTATTTTAGGAGTCGGTTGATGAGTGAGGGGGTCATAATTCAGGTTATACAGTATAGATTTGCAGAATACTTGCAGAATAAATCTGCAATGTGTTTTGGGTTTGTAACTGATGCTTTACTAGTGGGGTTGGTTAAGGAGTGGATTTTTGTCTTTAACTGTTTGTGTCTTAGGAAATTGGCTAAATATTTCCTGGATTTGTTAGTTTGGGAATAAAAGTTAAGTTGGAATTTGTGCAGTATATAATCATATTGCAAATGTAAAATATTAGCTAATTCTTGTCGGAGTGAGAACAGTTCTCTTTCTAGAGCTAAAGTGGGGGGAATTTTATGTAATTTTTCTTGGCATTGTATCTTGGACAATAGTGAAGAATATTTATCTAATCTCTTTCTTTTGATGAAATAACCTTGTCTTATAAGTATACCTCCAGAGAAGGCTTTAAGGGCAGAGCAAATAGAGTCCAGGACAACTTCAGGAGTTCGATTAAATTGAAGGAATTCTTTAATATCCTCCGATAATTTAGAAACGAAGGCAGAATCAGACAATAACGACGTGTTTAGTTTTCAAAGGAAAGGTTTGTTACCAGAGAGGCCGTCATCTAAAGTAATATTAACTGGAGCGTGATCGGAACAGATCCGAGAACCAATAAAGGTATTAGAAACTTTTTGCAAAAGTATCTTATCTGTAAGAAAGAAATCTATCCTTGAATAAGTTTTGTGAACACTGGAGAAATATGAGTAGTCCCGTTCAGAGGAATGTAAAATGTGCCATGGATCGTATAGATTATACCAATATAATTGTTTATCTATGAGGGTGGTCTTATGAGGGGATTTAGAGAATGAATCCAGCCTAGAGGGACATGCATTAAAATCACCCCCAATAAGTAAAAGGCCTTTTTGGATAGATTTTTGCAAGAAGTTTCTGTAGGAAAGCTCGCTGAGCTGAGATAGGACCATAAAGACAGACTAACGTTAGCAATTACCCGTTAATATGACCAGCAAAAATAATATATCTTCCCTGTGGGTCAGAGATGACAGTAATAGGTTCAACTTTGAGGTCTTTGTGGAAGGCCATCAACACACTCCTTTTTTTTCTGAAATGTACTATGATAGATTAAGGGATATGATTTATGAGAGCACAGGTGAAAGTCTTTCTCAAGGATATGAGTCTTCTGTACAAAGATAATCTGAGGATCTAGGGGTTTGATCTCCTTCCACATAAGATGTCTCTTGTAGGGAGAATTAAGTCCCCGGGCATTTATAGATGTTATTTTCAAAGGCATCCTAAGCGGAAATAAGCTATAATCAGCTGTGGAAATAAATTGCATAAATAATGACATCTTTTTAAACACACAAGATATGAAGACCTTGGAATGAAAACAACCACATAGTAAAGTAACCTATAAGCCGTAGAATCATCATATATGCTAATAATATTCATTAACCACTTCACCCCCCCCAGTGCTAAATTTCTCCGTCCCTCTGCGCACTGCTTCACCCCCAGGCGCGGAAAAAGGCGCACTTGTTTGTTTACTGGCTGGGAGTGGGCGGGGAACTCCCGCGCACACTCCAGCCAGCCAGCACAGCAGGTGACTAATTGGATGTTAGGAACAAGCATTCCTAAATCCAATTAGACTCGCCGATTGTGAATACAATGAAAACTGCTTCAAACAGAAGCAGTCTTCATTCATAACAATGAAAAGTAAACAAACGTGCAGCGCGCGATTGCGGTCCCCCGCGACCCGCGCGCGCACACACACACCCGCTCTGCAGTGCAATGATTGGTTATGGGGACCCCAGTCCCCAATAACCAATCATATTACAGGAAGAAAAAGAATGGAAGCAGCGCTGAAAGGTAAAAATTGCGCTGGTGTTTCAGGGGTAAAACCCCTCAGTTGTGAAGTGGTTAAACATACATTAGATGAAATAAAAAACAGAAGTTGGAAAGCATTAACCTTTATGTGTGTCATAATTCATAGAACACACTCAGTGAGGGGGATATAGGAACTCTGTGTTCCCACAGAAAAAAAGGGCTAAGTGGAGCCTGAAGGAGAGCAAAAAGCTACACTTAGGCTATCATTCATAAAGCATTTCCGCATGCGGAAATGCTTAAAACAGCTGACTTTACCGACCACATAGCAAATTCTGCATTCATAAAGGCTCTTTCCGCATGAAAAGCTGACATTACCGAGCAGAGCGATAAATCACCGCCTTGTGCAGTGATTATCGTAAAAAATTTAACAAAATGTTAATTCATAAAGATTACCGCAAGCGGTTTGAGGTCGGGAAGTACCGCTCCTTTGCATGTGGCGATAACAATGTTAAGTGAATGGAGACGCAGACCTCCCAGGCAGCTGCAGTAGAGCGGAACACGGGGAAATGTATCAACTCGGCAGCTTCCTGTGCTTCCGCAAGCCTACCGCCTGCCTACCGTCAGCCTAGTTCGGGGAATCTCCGCACTGCTATAGCAACTGGCAACATTTTTATGAATGAGCAGCCAGAAGTCTAAAATACCGACAGCGGTGTTTTCCCGCATGTATTTATTTTACCGACAGCACTTTCATGAATGATAGCCTTAAACTTAACGATTAGATTGTTGGTGTCATTCTTGCTGTAGTTTAGAAGAGCCGAAGGAGGACCCTGGTTGATTATTTAGATCTGGAATCTAGAACTAAAGCTGATGAAAAAGTTTTTTGCCTGAGGATGTGGAAGAAATCACATAATGTTTGTTTTGGAAGGAAAAAAGCAGTTTGGTTGGGAATCCCCACTTATAAGGTATTTGCATATTACGTAGAGCATTAGGGCTCGATTCACTAACTGGTGCTAACTTAGTTAGCACGCCTAAAGGGTTTGGGCGTGCTAACTAGGGAGCTAAGTAGTTAGCACGCCCAGAGATCGCGTGCTGTGCGGTGCGCCGAAAACATTGCGCGGTGCGACGTTAACGTCGCACTCTTCGCGCACTAATTCGCCTTCACATGAAACGTGGCCCTCAGTGCCCTGGAAACGTCACACCCGGGGCACCTAAAAGGCTGCATCCAATGCCCCTAAAAAGTCGTATGCTATTTACAGTACCATGTGACTTTTCAGGGGCATAGGATGCGACCTATGCGCGATGCAACGTTTTCAGTGCGCACAATGCAGATTTTTCCGCACGATGTGGCGTTTTACACACAATGCAAAATTTTACACGCGATGTGACATTTTACACGCGAAAATGGGCTTTTCACAGCCGTGCTAACAGTTAGCACTGGTTAGTGAGTCAAGTGGTTAGTGAAAGGTTGCAATTCTCGTTGAAGAGACAATGTAGTAGCAGATAAGTCAGCATAGAGGTGAATATTTGCATATGGATCTAGTAGAGAGCCTGATTTGCATACAGTGTTTATAAGTCCTTGATGAAATAGGAAAATGGCATCTCTAGGAACCGAGTCTAGAAGGTGTGCAGGTTTAGGGAGGCGGTGAGCACGATCAATCATGAATTCAAGGTCCACAGTTTCTGGAAGAACGGTCTTAGTTAGTTTTTGTATAAAGTGCTTGAGCTCTGTGGACTGTATTTGCTCTGGGATGCCTCTAAACTTTTATTGCGGCGACTGCGGTCTTCTAGGTCGGCAGCCTTAGCTTTTAACCAGGAAATATAATTAGATTGAGCAGTGGAAGCATCCACCACAATGTTATGTTCTTTTGTGAGTTCCTCTATTTTGTCTTCAGCAAGGCTTGCTCTGTCACTTAAAGAGGCAATATCTGCACGTACATCAGCAGTGAGGGCAGAGATGTCTGCCATGACAGAACCTCTAAAAGTAAGGAGAATGTCTTTCATAAATGATTGAGTGGCTGCCGTTTCAGAAGCTGGGAAGGTCTCTATCGTAGATGCACATGAGCTTAGCGAGGGAAGGGCTGGAGCTTGGAGGCTTACCCGTTCATCAGAGGAGTCCCTTCTAGGTATAAATTTAGCTGGGCTGTCAGTGGGGGACAAGCGATGCTCAGCTTGTGCCTCTTCCTCCTCAGATTGTGTGAGCGCTGTGACTGTGTCTCTGCTGTTCGTGGAGACAGCGTGAGCTCCGTGGCAGTGATCGGCGCCATCTTGGGGCATGCCCGTCTTGCATGCTGGCTGGGCCCGAAAGAAGTCTGAGACTTTCCTGGGCTGCGGTGAGCCTCTTTTCCTCCGTTTGGAGCCGTCAGCCTCCAGCGGCATCTCTTCCTCCATAGTAGCGTGTGAAAGCTTGCGGTGTGGGCTTGCTATGAGCCGGCTTGTTTGCTCTCCGCCAGGAGCTCAGCTACTCAGCGTCTTCTCCCTCCAGCGCACTAGCCACGCCCGCTACTCTTATTCTTTTAAGTTAGCCAATAAATGGGATCATTCTGATTCAAAACTTCTTGTGGTGTGAGTTCCCTGTGCATACTGGTGTAAAATAACACCTTAATATTATAATTATGTATTGTAGCAGTTGTAAATCGCAGTCTGGGATTCTCCATATACTTGCCCTAAGTTTCAGGCCATTTTTCTTTCAGTAGGAGTTTAACATTTCTTTCCATTTTTTACATTAAGGCAAAAATTTGTCATGGTTTCTTATCGCTTACTGATACTGATATTATTTTTGGGGGGTCTTTTATGTGAGATAAGGAATTTTCCTATTTGAGTCTTTCCTAATCTACTTATTTTTCTTTATAAAGCTTTTAACTTGTCTCTGCCATCATATTCCACTGCCCTTTGTTTCTTTTAACCACTTGAGGACCGCAGTCTTTTCACCCAGAGCCATTTTTTCCATTCAGACTACTGCAGCTTTAACGGCTTATTGCTCGGTCATACAACCTACTATCTAAATGAATTTTACCTCCTTTTCTTGTCACTAATTTGGTGCTATTTGATTGCTGCTGCGATTTTTAGTTTTTATTATATTCATCAAAAAAGACATGAATTTTGTCAAAAAAATGATTTTTTTTAACTTTCTGTGATTCGTCAAATAAAGTAAAATGTCTGTATACATTTTTGTCCAAATTTATTGTGCTACATGTCTTTGATAAAAAAAAAACAAAACAAAAAAACATTCAGTGTATATTTATTGGTTTGGGTAAAAGTTATAGCATTTACAAACTATTGTGCCAAAAGTGAATTTTCCCATTTTGAAGCATCTCTGACTTTTCTGAGCACCTGTCATGTTTCATGAGGTGCTAAAATTCCAGGATAGTATAAATACCCCCCAAATGACCCCATTTTGGAAAGAAGACATCCCAAAGTATTCACTAAGAGACATGATGAGTTCATAGAAGATTTTATTTTTTGTCACAAGTTAGCAGAAAATGACACTTTGCCCCTCTCTAAATACTTTGCGGTGTCTACTTTCCAAAATGGGGTCATTTGTGGGGTGTGTTTACTGTCCTGGCATTTTTGGGGGTGCTAAATTGTAAGCACCCCTGTAAAGCCTAAAGGTGCTCATAGGACTTTGGGCCCCATTAGCGCACCTAGGATGCAAAAAGGGGTCACACATATGGTATCGCCGTACTCCAGAGATATAGGTAGTCCCCGGGTTACGAACGCCCGACTTACGAACAACCCGCCGATACGAACGCCGCGACCATAGCTCCGCCCCATCGCATGACATCACGCCCGCCGGGGACTACCTGTTCTGCGCCGTTGAAAATTAAGAATATGGGCAGCGGAAGGTAAATAGAGGCCTACTCACCTGATCCTCGGCGGTAGAAGGTGCCCTCGTGGTGCCCGGAAGGTCCGCAGCCTGTCCTCTCGCTTCCTCCACTTTTCCCCAGCGGCTCCTGGCTTCACATGCAGCACATAATGACGCAATTAGGAAGCGCCGCCACTAGGGGGTGATTGGGTGCACCTGTGACTGTCCCATTACCCATACAGTATGCCTAGTCTGAAAATAGAGATATTTATTTATTTATTAATCAAATCATTAACTATTTATTTGGATATGAATGGTTTGTTTGGGGACTAATACCCTATACTTGAGCTCCCATCAATATGTGCTCATTATACATATTTCATCATTAAGGGAATGTAATGTGTAGATGCATGCATCTCTATATATTTCTATGCACATACGTGTTGAGATACGTGGATGTGCATTATCATTTGCACAAATTTTCTGAATTGCTTTCAAATCTATGTGTCTTGTCAATTACGAGATTTTTTTTTTTGTGATCATTTATCATAATTATTTGTTTAAATACCCCCTGCAAATCAGTTCACAGAAATTCTACTAACTATATATCAGCTACTTATTGATCGCATAGATTTGTATGCATCCATTGTATCCTCATGTTTTATTGTCGCATTAATTTTTCTACTTGCAATTTTATTTTTATCTATATATTATATACATATTTATTGACTTATATGTTTGTTTTAATGCTGAACTGTAGCACTAAGCGCCTCTCTTGATGATTGTAGGCACTTTATTTGGCCTGAGGAAGTGGGCGAGTTCCCACAAAACGCGTTGCCTGTGCTTTTTTTTACTAATAAATATCCATTCCTATATGGGTGTGTCATCATTGGGGTAAGCCACCTCATTTATTTATATTTTAGTTGCTTTTAATGTATTTTATTCACCTTGGGCGCCTCTTTACCCCTTTTTAACTGTGTCTTTTGACTGGTAAGTTTATTCCTTTTGTGTTAATTGAAGTACATATCAGCATTCTTTATGGGTGGGTGATGATATCTGAACAGCACCAAAGGAAACCAGAGTTTATCCTTCCTATGAAAGTATCTTGTTGTGGCCGAATGTAGAGAGAGGGAAAGGGGAAAGGTAGAAAGCAGATCTGTGATACATGTAACAATGTCCATGAAATGTTTGCTCTTTCTTGCAAACTTTAATACAAAGGCTGTTAGCAAATAAGCCATCAGGAGGCTATCTAGTTAGACTCCAGTAGGGGGGTTGAGGGATGGTGTTCCTATAACCAGGAAGGAATTTACCATCTTGGGAACGCAGAATTATCTCCTTGTTCTCTATGTCCATCTATGATACCAGTTGCCAATCTTGTTGTATTTTGGTAGATGTATTAGATATTCTGGGATTGGTAGGTGTTTCTGTTATCTTAACTTTCCAGGAGGAGAGGAGTTTGATGCCGTCATCCATGTTAGAAATGGAGAAGAGAGTGCCTGCTTTGTGGATGAGTAGTTTTGTGGGGAATCCCCAACGGTAAGGTATGTTATGGTCTCGTAAAGTTTTAGTCACCGGTAGCAGAGATTTTCGTTTTGCCAGTGTGGCTTGGGAAAGGTCTGAGTAGAGAGATATACCCTTGTAGGGATCAGGTAGAGAGCCTTGTTGCTTGAGATATTGTAATAAGTTCTCTTTGGTGGGATAGAAGAGGAACTTGCAGATTACATCTCTTAGTATGTTATCAGGAAGATGGGAAGGTTTGGGGAGCCAGTGAATTCTCTCAATCATCAGCTCTATTTCTGAGAGATATGGGAGTGCTGTTAGTATAAGCTTTTGAACATATTGTTTTAGCTGTGGTTGTTGTACCAATTCATCTATCCCTCTAAACTTTAGATTTGCTCTTCTGTTTCTGTCTTCTAAGTCTGCAGCTTTTAATTTCACCCATGTAATGTCATTTTAAGTCTCTTCCATATAATCTATTGATTTGTTATGTTCTGACGTCAGTAGTGAAACTGTTTTCTACTATAGAGATCCTGTCTCCTAGAATGCTCACTGATTGCTGCAGGTAATTTGTGACAACAGCTATTTCAGAGGAGAGAGAAGCTTTGAGTGTTAGCATCAGATCTTTCATATAAGCCTGTGTTAAGGCTTGATCAGTGGCGGGGAATTCTTCTAGGGGACTCCCTTGTGTGCATGGGGGCTGGGTAGGAGGATCCTGTGGTATAGGGGGTGGTAAAATGGCGTCAGCTCCTACCTGTTCTTCCTGGGGCGACAGTCTCTGCCTTGATTTAACCGTCTGCGGGAGGCTGGAGATGCCACATCGGGAGAGGAGTCTCCTGCTGAGGATGTGGGATGCGGAGGAGATGAGGATAGAGCAGCCACTTGGTCTCCGATGCGCTGTACAGAGTGAGCTGTGTGAGTTCCGGCGCCATCTTTGTTTGCTGATCTGGCCTGCATGCCAGCGAACATATCTGGGATTTTCTGGGGTTTCAAGT
This sequence comes from Hyperolius riggenbachi, assembly GCF_040937935.1. Taxonomy (NCBI): domain Eukaryota; kingdom Metazoa; phylum Chordata; class Amphibia; order Anura; family Hyperoliidae; genus Hyperolius; species Hyperolius riggenbachi. The sequence continues at coordinate 341,843,102 of NC_090649.1, read as the reverse complement.
GATTTTTTTTCTTTTGTCAGATGTCTCCATCTCCATTCGTTCTTCCTCCATGTGGAGAGGTGATTTCCAGCCGGATCGGCGTGCTTTTAGCCGCTTTATTTAATGAGGGACAGCGGAGCAGAGTGTCTAGACAGAATGTCCAGTCTGTTCGCACGGCAGACACGCCCCCCCCCCCCCCCAGTTCATTTCATTTTGATAAGTAGCATTAAAGTTATTGGTGAATGAATAGAAGGAGCACTGAAAGGTGATAATTGCTCTGGTGCTCAAAGGGTAAAACCCCTCAGTTGTGAAGTGGTTAAGTACCCCATGGTTTTATTTTATATTTTAACATTTACAAAATAGGTTGAGTGTTCTACTGTTTCTAATCAGTGGCAGCCTAATCAGTAAAACAGCCTGGTTATGAATATGTTTTGTACTGTACACACACATGTTTATCTCATCCTATCACATATCACCTACACACTTTAATTGACACTCTACTCCCCTTTGAGAATGTATGGCAGCATATTTTCAACTTACTCAGTGATAGAGGTACCAAATGAGGAGCTGCAATATAGCCCATGTACATTTACATTCTTACCAATGCAATTTCTACACTAATCACTGTCTTCGGTAGACCAGGCCACTGTGTATATTTTATGGATCTTCTTGTTAGTTCTATTTTGTTTGTTTTTCTATTTTGTTTGGAAAATAATTTTCTCATTCAATGTTGATATGTTATTTCTATCTGGCTTTGGCAGTTGTTCATTTCAATTTCAGATAAAAATGTGATATGGGCAGAATGTATAGTACTCTGTTTCTGCACCAATGCACTAATGTAATGACTTTTTTCATTTCTTTTCTTCTTATTCCTTTATTCTATACAAAATAAAATATTTCTTAGCAAAAAGAAAGACACAGACAAAACCTAGTTTGTCCCACAAAAAACAACATATAGATAATTAAGGTGTGATAAGTAGTGATAAAGCTATTGGCAAATGAATGGGAGGAGCATGACATTTGCTCTCTTTTTTTAAGGCATATAACCTGTGGCAGGATAGTGGTTAAAGTATACCTGTAGTAAAAAAAAAAAAAGTCCCCATACCAGGGACAATCATGTTGGGCACGAACAAAGTCATTTCCCATGGGATTGGACAATTATTTCTGACATGTCTAATTTGCTCCCAATTGAATCCATCAAGAGCAGTTTGAATACAGATAATGAGGACAGTTCACATCTGTAATGAAAGGGAAAGATAAGCATTTTGTGAGGGCTCAACTTACATCTTAACTAGCATGCAGCAAGGGCACAAGGCTGTGGTCATACCAGGCTTTGTACTGTCAAGTTCCCCAGAGCTGCTCCCTGCTCTGTACACATGCTGCTGCTCCATGCTCCAGGCAAGGCAACAAATACTGTAGGCAGCAGCATGGTGCTGTGAGCTGCAGGGTACCTGTAGACATTCTGATGTCTGAACTTATGCCTGTCTCCAGACACTGCACCAGCCCTGGTCTGAAGGGGGATTCTGGGCACAAATGCCCCCCCCCCCTAAACTTGCCCATGCATAAGGGGTATTCACCTCAGGATTGGAAAGCCTCTGGAGTCTTCCCCCATCTTTCACCAGCCAGTTCCAGTGCTGAGACCCCTGAAAAATGTCAACAACTTGTCAACAGCTCATGCATTGACCCACTCGGTTTGTAGCGGAAAAGCCTTTTGTGCCTTTGCAGTAGCATGGATCCAATGTGGCTCTTTTTTTCTATTGGGGCCCAATAGTGTCTATGCTTTTATGCCAGTGTAATGCGGCAGCGCTTTAGGGGTCTCATTGCAGGATTAGCCTGGTTGAGGAAGGACGTCCTGAGGTAAGTATTCCACATTGGCAGTAGCAAACCTCACAGGTTTGCTTTAATTGATCGGCTCCAGGTTTGAAGATATCAAAACTTATTACATTCTAATTAATTACACAGGACAGCAAAAAAAAAAAAAAAGATTTTTCGAGAGCTGTTTTAGTCATTCCGCTAACCTTTATTTTTTTGGTGCGCTGAATCCCATCATCTTAAAATAACCTCCATTTTGTCATAGGACATCACATTTCCTGACAATGTATGCAACTATGCTAACTAAGGCAATACCTCAAAATAAATGTAGAGACTTATTAAAATTAAAAGTTTTATAATAATTTTTTCACAAAAATCCTTATTTGAACTGAAATGACTTCACCTATGCACACTAAACTTGATTTGATGCATTTATGCTTGTGAGTATCATCTGGAATGTCTCTGAAGCATCCAACGGTAGTCTGCGTTTATTTTAGGGCTCCATTTTCCCTGGTATCTCCTTTCCATCCCTTTAATGTTTTGGTGGCATTGTTCACCTTGTTCCTCACTCACGGCTCCCAAATTTTCAGGAAAGTACATACCTCCCAACAGTGATAAGAAAGAAGGGCACTTAAAGCGGAATATAACCCTGCATTTCAACTTTGCTCTAAAACATTATTTACAGTATATTATATGCAACCAGCATTTTTTTTACTAGACCAGCATTGGAAGGGTTACACAGGGCTTTAAAGTTCCTGGAGATTTCTGCAGACGCATCCGAAGCTGACATAGATACACTTTGTTTACATAAATGTATCTAAGTGTTGAATGTGACTCACTGTCTCTGACTGAGAAGGAGCTGGAGGACAGTCAAAGAGTGTGTAACATTTCTCAATAGATACATTTAACTAAATAGAATGTAACAATCTGAACTTCTGCATATCTCTCCACGGAACTTTAAACCTCTGTGTTTAACCCTTCCAATGCTGGTCTAGTAAAAAAAAAAAAAAAGCTTTTTGCATATAATATGCTGTAAATAATGTTTTAGAGCAAAGTTGAAATGCAGGGTTATATTCCGCTTTAAGCAACACCCCTGCTACACCCCTAATCACACCCCTGGCACACATTTAGTCACGCATGCCATAAGGATTTCATAAGAAAAATATGTTTGTTTGTTTTTTTAAATTCAAACCACACTGGTCCTTTCTATCCTGATTCATTGTCCTTCATATTGACATTTGAAAATCAGAAATATATTAATTTAAAGGATTGGAGAGTAAATTATAGTCTTATTAGATTAGAGTCTATTAAACACATATTTCAGTAGATAAAATACATATATTTACATAGATCTGTACATGAGTCCTGAAAGAAGGGCAAATGAAAAAGAAAGAGGGACAGAGGGACTGGGTTCACAAAGAGGGACTGTTCCTCCAAAAGAGGGACAGTTGGGAGCTATGAAAGTAGTCAAGGTAGGACTGGAGGAAATGCATTTTCAAATTCATTAGGCAATCTAAAGCGTAAAATGCTTTCTTTTTGTGTTATTGCCTAAACATTTCTGTATGACTTCTTTAAATGTCCTTCTTTTTAAGGATGCAAAACTTAACACATTTGATAAATTTGAAGACAATTTTGCATTTTGTGGCAAATCATGACGTCTAGGAGTTTGTTCAATATTTCATTTGTTTTCAGCACGCCAAAATACATGGAAATGTAATGAAAATAATCAAACGGGTTTTTAGTCACAGACCTGTGTTATCTCATTAAACATCAAGTTTGAATGTAAAGATGGCAATTACGTTTTGCTTAAATTAGCATGTGGTTGTTAAAAAAAAGTCCCAATATCCCTTACTATAACAAGTACAAATTTAAAGGATACCTGAAGTGACAAGTGACATGATGAGATAGAAATGTGTATGTACTGTGCCTAGCACACAAATAACTATGCTGTGTTCCTTTTTTTTTCTTTCTTTGCCTGAAAGAGTTAAATATCAGGTATGTAAGTGGCTGACTCAGTCCTGACTCAGACAGGAAGTGACTACAGTGTGACCCTCACTGATAAGAAATTCCCCTTTTTACCTCTTTCGTGCTCCCAGAAGCCATTTACTGCTAGGAAAGTGTTTTATAGTTGGAATTTCTTATCAGTGAGGGTCACACTGTAGTCACTTCCTGTCTAAGTCAGGACTGAGTCAGCCACTTACATACCTGATATTTAACTCTTTCAGGCAGAGAAAGAAAAAAAGGAACACAGCATAGTTATTTGTGTGCTAGGCACTGTGCATACACTTGCCTATCTCATCATGTCACATGTCACTTTGGGTATCCTTTAACCACTTAAGCCCAACTGGACGAGATTTCTCGTCCAGTTGGGCTGCGCGCACTCCCGTGGGTCGCGCGCGCTCCCGCGGGCCCCCCCGTGCGCGCCCCCGCTGCTGCCCGTTAGCCCACCGATCAGTGAAAGGGATTATAAATCCCTTTCGCTGATCGGACCCCCCCCGGAGAAAAGCCGACAGCGTCTCTTCAGACGCTGCGGCTTTTCTGAGCTCTGGGCTCCTTTCTTCTGCCTGGGAGCGAGATCGATCGCTCCCAGGACTTTTTGATTCTGGCCATCTTGTGGCCAAATAGCAAATTGCACCTAAAAAGAAAAAAATTTACAAATAAACATATAAATATATAAAAAAAAAAAAACCCTGTTTACCTCCCACACGAAAAAATACCCACATACAAGTTTACATTAAAAAAAAAAAAATTACAATAATAAAAAAAAAAAAAAACATAAATAGTTACCTAAGGGTCTGAAATTTTTAAATATTCATGTCAAAGGAGTATATCAATATGATTTAATAAATTATGGGCTTCTAAACAGTGATGGACGCAAAACGGAAAAAATGCACCTTTATTTCCAAATAAAATATTGTCGCCATACATTGTGATAGGGACATAATTTTAACGGTGAAATACCCGGGGCATATGGGCAAATACAATACGTGAGTTTTAATTATGGAGGCATGTATTATTTTAAAACTATAATTGCTGAAAACTGAGAAATAATGAATTTTTTCCATTTTTTTCTTATTCTTCCTGTTAAAATGCATTTACAGTAAAGTGGCTCTTAGCAAAATATACCACCCACAGAAAGCCTAATTGGTGTCGAAAAAAACAAGATATAGATCAATTCATTGTGATGAGTAGTGATAAAGTTATTGGCAAATGAATGGGGGGTGAAAGTTGCTCGGATGTAAAAAAATTTCAACCCTTCGGGCTTAAGTGGTTAAAGTCCTATTCAAACTAGGCCAATACCTTGGAATGCCTTTGCATAGCAAGCTAGTAGTTGTATTTCAAATTCTCTATAGTTGAGTAGCTCAAAATAGAGGTCTCCCTTCTCAGTGCATATCGGTCAGAATAAGAACTGCCTTGAAAACTTTTTACAGGTGTGACTTTATAAAATTTCATAAAAATGGAGTGAATTCTGCTTTTCCTCTGCTGCTAGGACAGTGCTGGAACCAAGCGATTTGAACTCATTAAAACAAGAAAGGAAGGAAGTTCCGTGTGATGTCCAAAGCAAAAATGTTCCAACTTAATCAAATCAGGTTGACTCATACAGCCAAGTAACTGACATTTCGAACACACTGGTCCTTAACTGCTTTAAGTTCCAGGACGTAGATTCTGCGTTCTAACTAGTCCCCCTGTATGTTCTAGGACGTAGAATCTACGTCCTGCATTAAATCGCGCTGTTTGCCGCCGCTGCGCGGGCACATGCATGCCTGTGCACGCGCTCCCCCGCGAGTGCACGTGACCGCTTGTGCAGTCACGTGAATAATCCTGTGAATGATTGTTGCTGTTAGCCAGCAACAATCATTCAATAAAGTTAGGGGGAAAAAAAGTTGTAAAAGTTTTAAAAAAAATTTAGTGACATGGGCCCAATAAAATAAAAAGTTTTTTTTTTTTAAATTCCCTATTCATTTTTAACCCAAACTTAGCCTATTAACCCATTATTAACCCCTGCAATACCTATGCCTGTTTATAAACATTTAACGACTGCCGACAGTAGCAACCGGATGCAATCGCTAGGGCGAAAGTTTCAGGCCCCAATGCTCTACAGATGTAACGCTCTGTCATTGCCTAGTGATGCATCTGTACAGCTCTATGCCCCCTGAACTGTCGCCCTAGCGAATGCATTCAATCGCCACAGACACGCAGACTGGGGATAATGGTCCGCCACACGCTCAACTAGAAGTAAAATATGGCATATGGGGTATCATTTTAATCGGGAGGGCCAAATAATTTGTTTGTAAATGTTTTATAACTGTAGGACGTGAGATGTGAAAATTAGGGAGGGGGAAAATATGTTTGTTTTCTACATTTACGCCTAATTTTCCCCCATAAATGGACTATAAAACAAAATAGTTTGAGGAGAAAAATATAACCCAAAGAAAGCCTAGATTGTACTGAAAAAAACAAGATATGTATCACTAAGATGGCATAGATAATTAAAAAGTTACTGTTGTATCAAAACGACACAGCTAAAGTGTCAAAAACGGCAGGAACTTTAAGTTGTAAAAACCGTGGAACGCAACAGGGTTAACCATTTTCACCTTTTCACGTCCAAAAGGCTGCTGCAGGGCTGCTGCGCGCATCTGCGGGTTCCCGTGCACGCGCCGGTGCACTCCTGTGCCTCCCCCAGGTAGCCACATTGTTCCCATTAATTGATCCCAGTGGGAAAACCGACAGCTTCTTTTCAGAGGCTGCAGTCTTTCTGACCCCCAAAAAAATTAAAAAATCACGTCCTCTTTGTGCTTCCTGTAAGCGAGCGTGCTCGCTCACAGGATAGAAAAACAAAAAAATCACTGTAGCCATCTTGTGGCCAAAAAGTAAAACTACACGCACCTACATTTTTTTTCACAGATAACACAATAAATTACATTTAAAATTAACTGTTTACCTCCCACACCCAAAAAATATCCAAATACAATTTTTAACTTAAAAAAAAATACAATTAAAAAAAAAAAAACACACACCAAAAAAAAAAAAAAACATAAATAGTTACCTAAGGATCTTAACTTTTTAAATATGCATGTCAAGAGGGTACATTACCAATATTTTTTAAATTATACTCGATGGACGTATGTCTTTTTTCAACCAAAATAACTGTGTAACTATATAAGTTTGTAAATAGTGATGGACGCAAAACTAAGAAAAATGCACCTTTATTTCCAAATAAAATATTGGCACCATACATTGTGATAGGGATATAATTTAAATGGTGTAATGACCGGGACAAATGGGCAAATAAAATGTGTGGGTTTTAATTATGGTAGCATGTATTATTTGAAAGCAATAATGGCCAAAAACTGAGATATAATGATTTTTTTTCCATTTTTTTTCTTAATATTCCTGTTACAATGCATTTAGAAAAAAATAATTCTTAGCAAAATGTACCAGCCGAAGAAAACCTAATTGGTGGCGGAAAAAAACAAGATATAGATCAATTGATTGTTATAAGTAGTGATAAAGTTATTGGGGAATGAATGGGAGGTGAAAATTGATTTGGATGCATAAGGTGAAAAACGACTGAAGGCTGAGGTGGTTAATCATAGCACCAACAAATGTTAGTTACTTGGCTGCGCGAATTTTAACTTGATTTGATACAGTTGGAACATTTTTGCTTTGGACATCGTGTGGAATGTCCTTCCTTTCTTATAGAAATTTCACAAAGGTCTGAAAACTGTGGTTGTAGACTGAGGACAATATAATTCAAATATATTTTATAGTTTACCCAGTACTAATTAGTGATGACATGTAAAATGGGGTTAACAGTACAATATGATAAAGTTAAGTAAAAGATACTATAAAATGAAGGCTACGTTCACAGTTGTGAGTTGTGGTGCGGCTTAACGGCCACTTTGTAAGGTGGCTGTCCACACTGCTACGTGACATTCACAGTGCAATGTGGCATCCCAACGCATTGCATGCAGTGCGTTACCATAAAAAAAACTTGTGTTAACAGTGACAGTGAAATATACTTTTTATTGACTGCATGTTTTACTGTATGCATCGCACAGATAATTTGCAGCACTGCTTTCTCGTTCTTTTGCAACGCCCACTGTGAACTTAGCCTAAACCTTGAAATAAACTGAACTGAAAAGAAGAAAGAAGAACCTGAACATCTTCATGAAGATCTCCTACCTACCTCTTCCCGGGTGTCAATTGCTGAACCAGGAGTGGTGGCTGCAGTGCTTACTGTGGTACTAGGAGCAGTTCCTGAAGAAGTCACTGAATCTATTTCCCCAGCAACATCATTAATTTCACGAGCAATAAGAGCTAAATCTTGACTAATCCTGCAAATAAAATTTTTAAATATCACCATCAGTTAAGGTAGAGTATTAATTTCCACATCTTACTTCACTTATTGGTAAGATAGCTTTATATGACTAAGACACATTTTCACAATTTTTAGAATGAACTGTTGCTCCTTTGTTACATCTTTACTTGAGACGATAAAAAATAAGTTATATTTAAAATTAAAACATGAAAAGCCTGCTCAGGCAGAACATCCATTTCAAAGGTAATAGTAATGGATAGAAGATATTCCTAACCTGAACATCTACACAGCACTACTAAAACCAGTAGCTGCCACTTAATTAGCTAGTTGCTGACTTACTGACCACTAGAGGCTTTAAATACCTAAATGTCTAATCCTATGTGGATCAGTGCAGGTTTGCTTGTTAAGAACGTATTTGGTGTACAATTGGGATAGGTTTCCACTGCTGGTGATTACCGTGTGTATTGCTACAGAAAACGTGACACCACTTAAACAGGTAGCAATGCAGGTTCTTTTAGATTACTCCAAAATCAGAGACAAGCAACAAGGTTAACAAGTTTATTGATACAAAAAATGATACACAATACCAAGTTATTGGAAAGAAGATAAAGAATGACAGTATAACATAACATAACAATTAACAGTATTATAAACACATTACATCACCTTGCGTTTGTTAGGTGCCCGCTTAAGGTTGCAGTATCTTCCACCCGTCCTACGTGAGTGACTCTTTCTCCGCGACAGTTAAGAAGTTCCACAGGCGAGAGCCAAGCAGTCAAACTTGACTAGGTGGCCAGCCTAATTGAGAGTCAAGAGAATTCTATCTTCTCGAAATAGCAGCTGAGTTTATACCATTTCACCCCATAGAGAAACTATGGAGCATGGTAAAAAAAAACCTTTAAATGTCTGTTTGCCCATCTAAACAATTAGGTATTCACTCTGGAATACAACTACAAAATTTACGACCCTCTTCTAAATAATATTAAAATCATGCATTGTAGCTAAAAACTATCCCAATATCCTCTAACTTCCTACTAAGAGGCAATTATTGTTTTTTTAGTACATTAACACAGGATCTTAAATCATGGGTCAAAGCAGTGCCACATTCCTTACATGAAAGCACTCTGTATAATGGTACTTAAAGAGGAACTCCAGTGAAAATATTGTAATTAAAAAAGTGCTTCATTTTTACAATAATGATGTGTAAATGATTTAGTCAGTGTTTGCCCATTGTAAAATCTTTTAAATCTTTTATTTACATTTTGACATTTATTACATGGTAACATTTTACTGTTGGCAGGTGATATAGCTGCTGCATGATTTTTTTGGCAGAGGAAAACAGCTGTAAACAGCTATTTCCCACAATGCAGCAAGGTTCACATTGAGGAAACTGCCAAGAGTACGTACTTTTCTTGTTTCTTGTGGGAGGGGTTTCACCACAATATCAGCCATGCAGCGCCCCCTGATGGTCTGTTTGTGAAAAGGAATAGATTTCTCATGTAAAAGGGGGTATCAGCTACTGATTGGGATACAGTTCAATTCTTGGTTGGAGTTTCTCTTTAAGTAACATATGACTCATAGACCCATCTGGTTAGTTTCTGGTAAATAACTGTTAAAGAAGTTCACCAGACTCAAATGATCAGATACAGACCTAAATGAAAAAAAATCACATAATATGAGATTACAAGATGGCTACCACAGCATCACAAATACAAAATGGCGGAGTATAAAAGCTTTGGCACTACACCGTGCGATTCCCCACACACAAATGCGGATGTGATTTGGCAGCCTATTGAAGTCAATATGTATGTGGGGAAAAATCTGACAGCCTGCAGCCTAATCTGGCATCATCCATCTAAATCCCATAGCCGTAGAGACACAGCACAGCTGTGCCTGCATCATGTCTTGCAAGCACAATAAGTGTGTGCATACAGCATTTGTGATATCCAAAGAGCAGCCACTTGTTGATTCCAAAGTCTGCTTTCGTGAGTTAAGTGTCAGTAAAGGAAGATTTGTGATTTGCTGTAATATGTTTCTGCATTATGCACAGAATCTTTTCTTTCCATTGTAATAGAATAATCAGGAATGCTTGCTACACACACACACACCCTCCCAGTGATATTGATTCTTGGTTTGCTGTCACACAGCCTTCTGCCTCAGAGCATTTTGGGCAGTCAACGGATGATGGGGGGAATTTCGTATAGTGATGCATCTTGCTATTAATAAAAGCGCTGTCACCGATAATACATTTTATAATGTAAATCTGTGTGAGGTAAGGTTGTAAAATGGGTGAACAGTGATTAAATAATTGATAAATGAATACTGTTAAAAAATATATATTCAACTGATTCAGCTATAACAATAGCAAAAACAACAATCACAATAATATTTTTATAGCACTTTTCTCCCTGGGAACTGAAAGCGCTGTGATCCTGCATTATGCAGTCTCAAAGGCTTGGGAAAAGAGGTGAGTTTTTAGCCTTTTTTTAAAGCTGTCCAGAGAAGGAGCCTCTCGTACTGACTGTGGAAGTGAGTTCCATAGAGTAGGGGCTGCATAGGAAAAGGCATGAGCACCAAATTTTAAGTGTATCCAGGAAATAACCAGATTCATCTTGTTGGCAGAGCGGAGGGTGCATGGAGGGGCATAAAGTTCCAATAGAGCCGCTATGTATTTGGATCCCATGTGGTTTAGAGCATTGAATGACAGCAGGCAGATCTTAAAATGGATTCTCCATTTTACTGGCAACTAGTGAAGAGTTTGCAGTACTGGGGTGATGTGTGAGCTGCGGGGGGCATTGGCTAGGAGTCTGGCTGGCTATATCCAGTAAAGCTCTTATTTTATACAACACTGATTCAAACCCAAGTAAGAAAAACAGAGCATATGTTAAAAATCCTCATATATGAGGTTGCCTTAAAGAGAACCCGAGGTGGCATATTGTAATCCTAATGGGACCCAGAGGCATGTTGTGTGCACAATGACATGCCTCTGGGTCATTGTATCGCCACTGCCAGCCCCCCCCCCCCCCCCCCCCTGTGCTCTGTTGTCCCCCCTTTAAAAGATCGCCAGGCGAGCGACAATCTGCTTGTCGCTAGCTTGCTTTATTTATGTGAGGCTGTCAGTCAGCCTCTTCCTCACCGCCGCCTCCATGACAGGCTCCCCCTGCCACTCTCCGCCTCTGTTAGCTTCCTCCAATAGCAAGCCAAGCCGCGACCCAGGAGTACTTCCTGGGTCGCAGCTTGGCTTCCTATTGGAGGAAGTTAACAGAGGCGGAGAGCGGCGTGGGGAGCCTGTCATGGAGGCGGCCATAAGGAGGATTCTGATTTACAGCCTCACATAAAGTGGGCTAGCGACAAGGAGACTGTCGCTAGCCTGGCGATCTTTTAAGGGGGGACAGCAGAGCACAGGGGGGGCTGGCAGCGGTGATACAATCACCCAGAGGCATGTCATTGTGCGCACAACATGCCTCCATGCCTCTGGGTCCTATTAGGATTACAATATGCCTCCTCGGGTTCTCTTTAAGTGAAACTGTACCTCTACATTTTTTAGTAGTTCAAGACATGGAACAGATGTAATAATGTAAAGCAGAACTGAAAGTAACGTTAGCTGATCTCCTGAGTAGGGATGAGCAAGAACTCCTCTGGTAGCCACAGGAGAATTTCATTGAACTTCCACAAATTTTTGACAAAATAGTTTTGTGAACTGCATTTAAGTCAATATTGTCAAGGTTTGTGGTTAAAGCAAACACCAATACATGCTTAACCACTTCCCAACTGAGGGGTTTTACCCCTTGACCACCAGAGCAATTTTCACCTTGCAGCGCTCCTTCCATTCATTTGTCTATAACGTTATTATTACTTATCGCAATGAAATGAACTATATCTTGTTTTTTTTTGCCACTAATTAGGCTTTCTCTAGGTGGGACATTATGCCAAGAATTATTTTATTCTAAATGTGTTTTAATGGGAAAATAGGAAAAAATGTGGGAAAAAAATTATTATTTTTCAGTTTTCAGCCATTATAGTTTTTAAATAATGCATGCTACTGTAATTAAAACCCATGAAATGTATTTGCCCATTTGTCCCGGTTATAAAACCGTTTAAATTATGTTCCTATCACAATGTTCCTATCACCAATATTTTAATTGGAAATAAAGGTGCATTTTTTTCAGTTTTGTGTCCATCCCTAATTACAAGCCCATAGTTTATAAAGTAACAGTGTTATACTCTCTTGACATAAATATTAAAAAAAAAGTTCAGTCCCTAAGGTAACTATTTATGTATTTTTTTAATTGTAATTTTTTTTTTAAATTACAAAAAAAAAAAAAAAAAAAAAAATGGGGAGTGTGGGAGATAAGGAGTTAATTTTTTGTGTAAAACTAATTTATTTGTATGTGAAAAATGGGTGTAATTTTACTATTTGGCCACAAGATGGCAACAGTAACTTTTTGTTTAATGCGACCTGCAAACGTCCTTCCGGACGCTTGCAGGAAGTACTAGGAGGCTGGTTGTTTTTTTTCACAATGATCGCGCTGCTTATCGGAGAAGCAGCGGATTATTGCGGGGCTTAGATCAACGAACGGGAATGGATTTTCCCGTTCATTGATCTCTGGGCGAGCGGCCGGCGGCGTGTTTACGAGCGGGAGTGCGCGCTACAGCGAGCGGGAGCGCGGGCAGCGGCGGGAGCGCGGAAAGTACGGATTTCTCCGTCACTGGTGGTGAAAGGATGGAAAAAGGGACGGAGAAATCTGTACGCGTGGGGGTAAAGTGGTTAAATGACGAAATTTGCTAAGTATGTTGAGGAGAAACATGGGAATAAGGGGATTTTTTTAAAGACCTAGTAGTCTCAGAGAAAATCGGTTTCAAAGTTATGATAGGAAAAAGGTTTTTAAATGTTGTTAACCTTCCAGGCGGTAACCCCAAACGTAGTTCGCGGTAAGCCGCGCAGGAGGATTTCTCAGGCCCTGCTGGGTCAATTTGCATTTTTTTTTGCTAGCTGCGTGTGCACACCGATCGCCGCCGCTCTGCGCCGATTCGCCGCTACCCGCCGCATCCCCTCCCCCCCCCCCCCCGACCCCTTGCGCAGCCTGGCCTATGGCTCACTAGATGATTTAAAAAATAAATAAATTTAAAAAAAAAACTGCTGCGCTGCCCCCCTGGCGGTTTTTAATAGACCGCCAGGAGGGTTAAACAAAAGCTAATGGCCTATATGCAATTAACTTTTTCTCCTGAGTTTTAATTGCATATGGGCCTATGACCCATCTGCTGTGTAAGGATTTCTGGCAATTTTTTTTTTTAAATAAACCAGGAGCAAAAGGATTAATACCTACTTGGGGCTTCTTCCAGCCCCCTGTGGTCTCCCTATGTGTTGTTCCAGAACCCTTTGTTGAGACGCAGTAGAGTCTGCAATCCAGCCAGGTTGTGGGCCACAGCAGATGCGCGGTGCCGGTCGGGCTGCCTTCAATCGAACAGAATTCTGGCCAAAACCAGTTACAGTCTTAACTAACTTAACTATCTGTGCTTGCACCGAACGCTGCCAGGCATGGGATCGCGATGGGGGGAGAGGGTGTGTGATAATGTGCAGTAGTCACCGACTGTCAGGGACTTTACCGGGGTTAGAGCAGCGCAATGGAGAGGACTGGGAGGATGGCAAGGGCACAAACTAAAGAGTGCTGGAGGAAGCCCAAAGTAATTATAAATCCTTTTGTTTCAAAGTCTCAGGTACACTTTAACCACTTATTAGCACAGCGACAAGATATTTACGCCCCTTGAGACCTCATCTTGGCTCCAGAGATGTAGATAAATGTACCTCGCCGGGCTCCTGCACAGATTCTTGTTGCTGCTGTTAATACACTGATCAGCTTTGGGAACATGTGTTTTTCAAAGCCAATCAAAGTGCCTGTAATCAATTATCACTGGCATCAGTGAGATGCCGGTGGTCATTGACAAAGTAAAATTAAAGATACAAACACATTACTTTTTGTGCACTGTTCACAGTATACAGGAATAAAGCGGAGGATAGGCCTGAACGATTTTAGGAAAAAATTGAATTGAGCGATTTCTGTCCAAAATTGCGATTTCGATTCGATTCACGATTTCCTTCAAATCAAGCTTAGTTCCCCTCTCTGTGCCTGTTTGTTCCCCCTCTGTCCCCCTGTCTCTCTTTGTGCCCCCTTTCTCTCTTTGTGCCCCCTTTGCCTCTTCATGCCTTTTCTGGGTCTCTTTCTTGCCCCCTTTGTGTCTCTGTGCCCGCTCTGTTTCTCTCTGTGCCTCCTCTGTGTCTCTCTTTGTGCCCCCTCTGTGTCTCCTGTGTCTCTCTCTGTGCCCACTGTGTCTCTCTGTGCCTCCTCTGTCCCCCAAGCTGCATCAGTTCTGGACATAGCTTTTAGCACGAGTCCAGCGATGCCAGTCTATCCACTTCACCTCCTGCAGGCTCTAATGCACGGAATACTTTCTGTATGTCATGTGACAGGAACCTGAAGTTTTGCCAAGCACAAGAGCCGGCAGACGGCGATAGAGGATGGAAGGTACGTCCAACGCTGTGGGCCACACGCACTGAGACTTTGGGAAAGTTTGAAGGCGCTTCTTCAAACTTCCCCCAAGTGGAAATGACGTGATCGCGATATTCGCCACTTTGACGATTCTGAAATTGTGACCTTGGTGATCTCGATTTAAATTCGATTTATCTTTCAGGCCTAGCGGAGGAACATCTAATGCTCAAAACAGTAAAAAGGCACCTACATAAATTTAAAAAAAAAAATGTCATTAACCGCTTACCTCCCCCCCTACCATAGTTACCAAAATAAAACACTTGTAATAAATAAAAAAATAAAAAGTGACAATATACATACATTATCCAACTTTTTTATATGTATGTAATGAAGGTATATTACTGTTATTTTTGCAAATAAGGGCTTGTAATTAGTGGTATGGTGTAAAGGACTAAACTGAAAAAAATACACCTTTATTGCAAATAAAATATTGTTGTCATACATTGCACTAGGGACATAATTTAAATGTTGTAATAGCAAGGTCAAACGAAATGTGTGGGTTTTACCCAAAGTAGTACATTTTATTTTAAAACTATAATAGCTGACAACTGAGCACTTAAACTTAAAAAACTGAAAAATATTGAATTGTTCATTTTTTGTTATTATTCCTGTTAAAATGCATATAGTATAAAATAATTCTAAGCAAAGAGTACCACCCATAGAAAGCCTAATTGGTGGCTTTCTATGGGTTCTCAAGATATAGATAATTTTGGTGTGATAAGTAGTGATAAAGTTATTGGAGAATGAATGGGAGGAGGGCTGAAAATTGCTCTGGCCCTTAAGCGGAACACCACCTGCTGTGATGAAGTGGTTAAGCACTTATCACCCATGCAGGTTGGTATAGTCAGAATTTGGAGTCCGGAGCACGTGGCGTTCCCCATCCTGAGCTATGCCAGCCCTCACGGTCTATGACAGGGGTGCCCATACATTTTCGGCTTGTGAGCTACTTCCAAATTTGCCATGACCAAGAGATCTACCCGTACAGGTAGCTAAGTATAGGTGCGCAGTATAGGTAGCTAAGTATAGGTGCCCAGTATAGGTAGCTAAGTAGAGATGCCCAGTACAGGTAGCCAAGTAGAGATGCCCAGTACAGGTAGCTAAGTAGAGATGCCCAGTACAGGTAGCTAAGTAGAGATGCCCAGTACAGGTAGCAAAGTATAGGTGCGCAGTATAGGTAGCTAAGTATAGGTGCCGAGTATAGGTAGCTAAGTAGAGATGGACAGTACAGGTAGCTAAGTATAGGTGCCCAGTACAGGTAGCTAAGTATAGGTGCCCAGTACAGGTAGCTAAGTATAGGTGCCCAGTACAGGTGGCTAAATATGGGTGCCCAGTATAGGTAGCTAAGTATAGTTAGCTAAGTATAGGTACCCAGTATAGTAATAACTTACCACCCTCCAGCTCCAGTGGAGGTGTCTGCAGCTAGTCCCAGTCTCCCTGCCTTCAGCAGCGGCTTCTCTTTTATGCAGGGCGGATGAGCAAGTCAGTGGATGAAAGAGTGGGCGTTCGGATGGCAAACGTGGCTGTGTCCCATCAAATTCTGCTGCCGGCGCTGCTCGCAAACAATCAGGGAAGGGATGGGGAGATGCACAGCCGAAGGGGAGAGGGCCTCTCCCCTTCAGTCGTGCATCTCCCCTGCCCATCCCTTCCCTGATTGGCTGCGGGCAGTGCCGGCAGCAGAAACCGCTACCGACAGCAAAATTTGATGGGACAGGGCTGTGATCTACCCAGCAGTCGGTAATGTTGAAGGGTTTATTTACAATGTGCAAAACCATTCACAAGTGATAATATGAAAATGGTAAGAGCGATGCTGATACAAGCAAAGTGAACAAAATAATACAGTGCGGGATGGTTCCAATATACACCAGATAACCCAGGCTATACTGTATATACACACAAGTGTTTCCTGCATATGCAGAGAGTGTGTGTGTTGTGTGTGTGGGTGTGTATATCTATCTATCTATCTATCTATCTATCTATCTATCTATCTATCTATATATATATATATATATATATATATATATATATACACATGCATATTCACACAAGGCAGCAGGCAATCGGAGCGTCAGACAGGCAGGGATCAATACCAGAGAATCATATAATACAATAATCGCAGGGCAAAGGATAGTCAAAGGAAAAGCAAAGGTCATACATGGGCAAGCAAAATCAGAATCACAAGAATCACAGAACACACGAACTCATAACAGCAACAATGAACTAGCAATGTTTGATTCTCAGATGCTGGCTCATACAGAGGGCCCAACCGACCGGTTTTCGTCGGGACTGTCACGATTTTGGGGGGCTCTCCCGCTATCACGGTATGAGCCCCCCAAGTCCCGGTCGGCAGTGGGCAGTGAGGGTAAAAAAAAAAATGATCGAGGTGCCAGCCGTGGGTAAGTGGGATGCGGGACGCGTGCATCCCATTACTACCTCCCTCCCTCCCTCCCTTGGAATCTGGCCCCTGTGTGTCCCCCCGTTAGCAGAGTGCGGAGCGGGCTGTCATTACCTGCGTCCATGCGTAATGATGTCCAGCTTCATTCTGCTTCCTGTGACATCACAGGAAGCAGGAAGGCTGAATGAAGTTGGACATCGTTACGCATGGACGCAGGTAATGACAGACAGCTCCGCACTCTGCTAACGGGGGGACACACAGGGGCCAGATTCCAAAGGAGGGAGGGAGGGAGGGAGGTAGTAATGGGATGCACGCGTCCCGCATCCCACTTACCCGCGGCTGGCACCTCGATCATTTTTTTTTACAGTGGCACCCACTCTCACCCGGCTCACCACCCACGGCCATCCTCACCCTCCTCACCACCCACGGGCACCCTCACCCTCCTTCCCCACCCACGGCCATCCTCACCCTCCTCAACACCCACGGGCACCCTCACCCTCCTTCCCCACCCACGGCCATCCTCACCCTCCTCACCACCCATGGGCACCCTCAGCCTCCTCCCCACCCACGGCCATCCTCACCCTCCTCACCACCCACGGGCACCCTTACCCTCCTCCCCACCCACGGCCATCCTCACCACCCACGGGCACCCTTACCCTCCTCCCCACCCACGGCCATCCTTACCACCCACGGGCACCCTTACCCTCCTCCCCACCCACGGCCATCCTCACCACCCACGGGCACCCTTACCCTCCTCCCCATCCATGGGCACCCTTACCCTCACCACCCACGGGCACCCTTACCCTCCTCCCCACCCACGGTCAGTCATCCTCACCCTCCTCCCCACCCACGGGCACCCTTACCCTCCTCCCCACCCACGGCCATCCTCACCCTCCTCCCCACCCACAGGCACCCTTACCCTCCTCCCCACCCACGGGCACCCTTACTCTCCTGAATCAGGATAGAAAGGACCAGTGTGGTTTGAATTATAAAACAGCATATGTTTCTTATAAAATCTTTATGGTATGGGTGACCAGAGGCGTGGTGAGGGTGTGGCCAGGGGTGTGGCAGGGGCGTGGCTTACATGTCCCTTTTTCTCATCTCAAAAAGTTGGGAGGTATGGCTTATATCCTGTGCAGAGGTGTCAGGTGATGCAGATTTCCTCTCATTAGCAATGTTCACGTAGTAAGATCTAGGTTCATTTGAAAAGCAAGCAGGGGAACTCACTACACGCCTACGGGCAAGGGACTATGATGTTGTTGCCCTCGAGACGGCAAAGGATAGGGCTAGAGAAAGGGACAGGTCCACCCTCCTAACTAGGCAGTCCAAACCCGATAAAGGCGGCTCTTTTACTTGCACGTTTGACTATACCCCCATGACCAAAAGGTTATCCCAGGTCATAAAGAAAAATTGGTCACTTGTAACTAGGGACCCAGCATTGCACAAGATCTTCCCCAATCCCCCACGGGTGGTGTATAGAAGGGCCCCAACTTTAGGTGATATCTTGGTACGGAGTGAGTATCGCTCGGCCACGCCATCGAACTGGCTAAGCAGGAGACGTCCCAAGGGAAATCACAAGTGCGGCAGATGTAAATATTGTCCGCGGATGATGGAGGGCACTAACCTAAGAATGGGGGGAGTGCAGTGGGAGGTAAGAGCATTTATAACGTGCCAGACCAGGTTCGTCTCCTACGTCATCTTTTGTCCCTGTCAATTCTTTTATGTGGGCAAAACTACCAGGCCCCTCAAGGAGAGAGTGGGGGAGCACTTCAAATCCATAAAATCAGGGAAGGGGTGCCCACGCCTGATTGACCATGTCAGGGAGGCCCATGGAGGTAGAGCAAATTGCTTAAGATTCGCAGACCTCCTACATGTCGCTAATCCTAGGAGGGGAGGTAATAGAGATCAAGAGCTCACTCGACGGGAATCTCGGGTGATTCTACGTACGGGGGCGATGGGGCCTTTGGGCCTCAATGACAGGCTGGAACTGTCCTGTTTCCTGGACCCCTAGGGTACAGGGTAATCCCGCACCTGGGACTGTGTGGACCCTGGTGGGGGAACCTGTGCTTTTGTCCCTCCCCCCCTCCCTTCTGGGCTTTCCTCTCCTTCCCATCTCTCCCCTCTTGCCTTCCTAATATGTGACCCTGTCTATTCAACGTTCGATCCTGACAGGGGTGCCCTTTTTGGTCTTGCTCTGCCTCCTTCCCACCTGCCCCCCCTCCCCTCTCATCTTCTCGTTCTCATATATAAGCTGCTCTCCCTTTCAGGTCTCCACCTTCTCCAGCTAGAATTGCTTCCATCTCTGGTTTGTGCTCTAAGGTGGCGCTCCGCGGTGCATAGGCACCCGCCCGGGGGACTTGGACTATAGGGGGGCAATTTGGATGACAGGTGCAGTACATGGATGAGGGTGGACAGAAATTGCCACCAACATATTGATGGTAATGCCACCTTTTCCTGCATAGAGGGAAGAAAGGACATCACGGAGGGGAAATGGAATTGCCCCGTTGATTGTCCCCCCCAATGGACGAACTCCTCCTTGTCTGCACTGTCGTGCCCGGCGCACCCCTGTCCTGCCCCTGGGGGGTCTTGCGTGGGCCGCTGAGCGCCACCAATCTCCGGGGATCCTGTGGTTTCCTTTTTCCCTCTGTTGTGCAATGATGCTCCCAGCTTGCTCCCTTTAGCGAGCATTGGGGGAGCACATTTTCTGCCACCCTGGTCCCCACCCTGGCAAGAGAAAATATATGGGTAGGGGCTAAGATAGCCCCTGATAGGGATTGTGGGATTAGATGGGTTGAATGCAGTCCTTTAATTTCAGAGGTTCCCCTCTGTATTTTGTGTCCTTCTCCTCATGCCCTCCTCCATCCGCATGTTGATTTTAGATTAGGGAATGAGGTACTTCTTTTCTTTTTAACAAATAGTGTTTAATAAAGGTGAAAAAAAGATGTCTCTTATGTCAACGGACATTAACCTTCCTGGCGGTAAGCCCGAGCTGAGCTCGGGCTATGCCGCCGGAAGGCACCGCTCAGGCCCCGCTGGGCCGATTTGCATAATTTTTTTTTTGCTGCACGCAGCTAGCAATTTGCCATGGCCACGGGGGAAGCCCTCCAGGAGATCCCGTTCTTTGAACGGGATCTCCTGATCGCCGATCGCCGGCGGCGATCGGAGGGGCTGGGGGGATGCCGCTGAGCAGCGGCTATCATGTAGCGAGACTTTGTCTCACTACATGAAAAAAAAAAAAAAAATTAAAAAAAAAAAGATTTGCTGCCCCCTGGCGATTTTTTAGCAAACCGCCAGGAGGGTTAAAGAACTCATGGGGTACAGATACGATCATAAGAATGCGTACAGAATGGGGTGGACTGTACCTTTTCACAATGGATAACTTTTCCTATCACCACTTGGTTTAGAGTTTCATTTTATGTTAATATGTGTTAACACGGTATCCAGCACATCACTGCCCCCTGGCTGCTGTTCCTGCAGCCACACAATGTTGATCATGTAGCGCAATGTCGTTTTATTCGCCGTAATGAGGCGATCCTCCCCCCCCTTCACATCCATTGGTTTAAAAGGGCAAAGCTTCCCCTGTCACTCACGCCACATGACGTGGCTAGTCCCCTCCTCCTCAGCCCAATCACTATCACATCACAGTTCCGTGGGCCAATGGCGAGCGTGACGGGCGGGGCTTCCTGCCTACACTACGGAAGTCCGAGCACGCCACCATTGCCCAAGGACATACGCACGTGAGCAAGCGCCACACCGGCGCGAAACGGCCGTTGTGCCGTCCTCTCATCCCCTGGTCACACTCCCGCACCCGTCTTGGACACAGGTTAGATCGTTCCGCTTCATACATGCTGTGAATCCGCAAACCATGTTGTATGTGTCTGCTGGGAACAATCTTGAATAAACAATGTGATTTAAGGACGCTGTGCACGGACTGTCTCATATGTACTATATATCTTCAGTTGCCCATGTTAGCCCGGATGCACGCCTCCACACATGCCGCTGAGCAGAGAAGCGTAACAGACGGAGTTGCCACTTAAAGGTGCAGGGACCAATTTCCACCCCCATCACTGAGTGCCAGGCATATCTACTCCTTTTGTGTACTTCAATGTTCACGTAATGCAGTTCCTGAGGAGGTTTGCCCCCTGCTGGTGAACAGGAAGAACCACATGATAATTTACCAGAGTTTATGAAGAGAAAGTGGGGACCTCTGCAGGTGACTAGGGGAAGTCCATGCAATAAGTCCATAACAGTGTCACCAGCAGATGTGGATTGTGACAACACGATTTGAAGACGTACCACAGTGTATGAAGTTAAATCTGATATATCAAGGTGTTTGGTGCTTCAGTGTTCCACTATATTCAATGGTGATCCATGACAAAAAAGAAATAAATGGACAACTTGTAATATCAGTATGAAGCGTGGACTCGTTTGTGACCAGCGGTAGTTACAGTGAAATTGTGAGCTGAAATCTATCCTGATGAGAGATAATCGTGCAGCCCTGCATTATGTAAAGTGTGCAATAGATTCAGCGTGCAGCCCTGCTTTATTGAAAGCATGCAACAGATTCAGTGTGTAGCCCTGCCTTATTGAAAGTGTGCTACAGATTCAGTGTGCAGCCCTGCTTCATTGAATGTATGCTACAGGTTCATCGTGCAGCCCTGCTTTATTTAAGGCACAAATGCAGCATGCAGTTTTGCTTCATCCACGGTAGACTACCAATTCAGCATGCAGTTCTGCTTCATCCAGCGGTAGACTGATTCAGCATGCAGTAATATAATCTTTCCTGCAAAGCTTTCAATTCAGTGTCCTGCTACAAAGGCCTTTGATCCTGTATGCAGTGCTTCTTCCCTTTCTGCAAATAGACATCAGGTACAACTGTCTGTTGTGCAACTTCAAGAGTGCAAAATCTGAGTTGTCATCATATTTATGTGGTCTCAGACAAAGGATAGATGATACCACAATAAGTAAAGAAATAATTTAAAGCAGGGCCGGATTTACCACAAGGCACACTAGGCACGTGCCTACAGGCGCCTGATCAAGTAAAAGGCGGGTATTTAATTGTCCTTTTCAAGTTTAAAAACCTTTGAAGTGCGATCCTCCATGACCGCGCTACTCGCCCCGCCCACTTTTATCTGAATCCGGCAGCCGCCTCTCTCTCCGCACATACAGTGATGTGTGGCTTGTGTGCAGGACAGCAGCTCTTGCACGCTCAATCCGCTCTCTAAGTCTCCTCCCAACGCTGTATACATGCCTGCACGCAGCGCTGCAACAAGCCTAGAGCAGCAGCTGCGTGCCTAGGCAATCTCTGCTGCCGAAATCACGTGGGCGGGGAAGGCATCGCTTACCTGCCAGTGAAATAAGCCTGCCTGTGCCCAGAACCCTGAAGAAGAGGGAGAGAGACGAATCCGGTGAAGGTAGGCAAAAAGCTCCGCCCCTCTCCCTCGTCCTGTTCATGTTTAAATCGCTGGTGTATACACCAGCCAGCATGTGTATTCCAGTGCGCTCTCACTTTCCTGACTGGTGCCAGAGTTGGCTGTCAGCTCCAACCCCCTCCTCTCCCTCTTCATCCATCCATCACCTGTGACTGTGAGGGAAGAGGGGTCAAGCCAGGGGCACACACAGTTTCGGGGTCCGGGAGGTTGCTGGGAGTGCAGAGCAGCTTTAACCTGACAAAAAGTGTCACTCTGCTGTAGACGGTACATTCACTTCCTGCAATGAAAGTTAGCTAGCTGTTTGGGGGAGGGGGAGTGAGGGTTTTGTTAGTGTGTGTGCGTGGGGATAAGGAGAGTGTGTCTGATCTGTGTGATCAGTGTCTGTGTGATCGGTGTCTGTGTGTGTGTGATCGGTGTCTGTGTGTGTGTGATCGGTGTCTGTGTGTGTGTGATCGCTGTCTGTGTGTGTGATCGGTGTCTGTGATCTGTGTGTCTGTGATCTGTGCATGTGATTGGTCTGTGTGTTTGTGATGCGTGTGATCGGTGTGCGTGTGATTGGTGTGTGTGATCGATCTGTGAGTGTGTGTGCGTGTGCGATCTGTGCATGTGATCAGTTTGTGTGTGTGTGTGTGTTTATGATGCGTGTGATGGTGTGTGTGTTCAATCTGTGAGTGTGTCTGTGATGTGTGTGTCTGTGGTCTCTGTGTGTGATCGGTATGTGTGTGTGTGATCAGTGTGCGTGTGATCGATCTGTGTGTGTGTGATCTGTGTGTGTGATATCTGTATGTGTGTGATCTGTGTGCTGCTGTGATGCGTGATCTGTGATGCGTGTTATCAGTGTGTGTGTGATCGGTGTGTGATCTGTGCGTGTGATATCTTTGAACTGTGCGTGTATGTGCTGTGCATGTGATCTGTGTGTCTGCGTGTGATCTTTGTGTGCGTGTGAGAGATCTGTGGGTGCGACCTTTGTGTATGTTTTTGTGATCTCTGTGTGTGCGTGGTGTAAGTAATAAAAGGGCGCCTGAAAATGTGGGCGCCCAGGAAAGCCAATAGTAGAATATTGGTAAATTTACCAATATATACTTTTAAAATGTAAAGAAGGACCGTGAATAATAATATTGGTTAAATACCGTTCTTTTACTATGGCTCAACCTAACCCTACTCAAAACAGAACCCTCCCCCAGAGGCTAAACCCACCGCTCTCCCCCAGCCCCCCCCCCCCCCCCCCACACACACACATACAGACACATACAATCTACATTGGTGTTCCCCAACCCTGTCCTCAGGGCCCACCAACAGTGCATGTTTTGCAGGAAACCGCAAGCATGCACAGGTGAGGTAATTAGTGTCTCGCAGAGCTGATTAACTACCTCTGTGGATTTCCACAAAACATGCACTGTTGGTGGGCCTTGAGGACAGGGTTGGGGAACATTCTACATGATGCTAACCATAACAGTCTTCCCTCACACAAACAACCTACCAAATGCTTAACCATAACAGCCACCAACCCCCCCCCCCCCCTGCTATTTATTGGGCTCCATGGGTGCCTAAATTTCCTGATCATACCGCCATTTCAATGGGCACCTATGCATTACCTTGCATGGTTTTCTTTCATAGCAAAAAGGGGTTGTCTTGGGGGTGTGGCCTGTGTTGAGAGGCGGAGCTTAGGGCGCAAGAACGTCTGTGCCTATAGGCTCCTAAGCTCTAAATCCGGCCCTGATTTAAAGTAATAGAGACTTTAAGAAAATGATTAAGAATTTAAAGTTATAAGAAATTGTTTGTACATTTATGCAAAGTGGTTATTCTATTTCTTGTTTGTCACTAGATATTTGATGCTTAGAAGTGAAATGTTAATTCATAGTGATCCAATGTTACAGTGTGGGGAGGTAACTAGACAGATTGAGTATCTGCAGCAAAAAGGTACTAGAGCTAAAAGAAATCTTAAAGACAGAAACCAATCAGCAAGAAATAGAAAGAATAGAGTGTGTTATACAAAGTCAGTATTCTAGAATTGAGAAACTAGAGTCATTGCTTAAGAAGTCTCAGGAAGCCATAACAGGGGTAGATCAGTTAAGAAAGTCTAGTCGTGAGAAACGATTTAGGCCTCGTTCACATCTGCTGCGCTGAAAAACGTGTTAAAGCGCAGGGTAAAAAATGCATGCGCTTGTGCGCGCTTTAGTCCGCGTTTCTATGCGTTGCGCTTCTTTAAAGCACGTTTTGCTTACTGTAGCAGCAGCAGTTGTCAATAAAACTTTGTTTTTGTATGTAAATGTATTTTTTCTCCAATTAGGGGTAAAAAACGCATGCGCTTCTATGCGCTTGTACGCGCTTCTATGCGCTAAAAAAGCGGACCCATTCACTTGCATTGCTGTGCGCTTTCCAGCTCAACGCACAGAAATGCCTGCAACACTACGTTTCTGTAACACTGCTCAGCGCAGCGCATAGATGTGAACCAGCTACATTTAGTTACATGGAAAAATGAATACCTTGCTGATCGCACAGGGCAGTGCGCTGTGGAAAGCGCACAGAAACGGCCCTGATGTGAACGAGGCCTTACTTTAAAGATGCAGGAACTAAAGCAACAAGAATCTGCTCAAAAAGAAAATAAGTTCAGCTCAATGTATGAAAACTGGAAAATCCTAATCAGAGAGGTTTGCATAAAGCTAAAGTATGAGTGCTCAGAAAATGATTTGTGTGAAATGATGGAATCTATAAGAAGTTTGAGTCAGAGTTAAAGATAACATATGATGATTTATGTTTGCATGCAGCAACCCCCCAAGACATCCGAAGAAAAATTGATGCATGTATAGCAGTGACAGCAGATTTATTAGGACTTATGAGGATACGTTTACCTGAAGATGACTTTAATTAACCACTTAAGGACCACAGTCTTTTCGCCCCTTAAAAAGACTCCGTAACAAAAATTGCATCCTGTTTTTTATCATCCTACAAGTTCAAAAAGCTATTCTAATGTGTTCTGGCTTACTGCAGCACTTTATACTATCACTGTCTCTGTAATAAATCAATGCATCTTTCCCCTGTCAGACTTGTCGGCCTGTGTCTGGAAGGCTGCCAAGTTCTTCAGTTTTGTGGTTCTGCTATGAACTCCCCCTTCCAGGCCCCTCTGCACACTGCCTGTGTGTTATTTAGGATTAGAGCAGCTTCTCTCTTCTCTCTTATCTTTTACAAGCTGGATAAATCGTCCTCTGAGCTGGCTGGGCTTTCACATACTGAAGAATTACAGACAAGGGCAAAGCTGTTTACAGGAAGAAACAAGCAGCCTGAAACTTCAATGCATGAGAGCAGGGGGAAAGAAAAACACAAATGATCTCTTAAGATTCAAAAGGAAGGCTGTATACAGCCTCCTTGTGTATGGATGTATTTTCTATGTGTGGACATACTGTACATCAACCTACTTCCTGTTTTGGTGGCCATTTTGTTTGTTTATAAACACACTTTTTAAAACTGCTTTTAAACACTTTTAAGGCGGCGAGGAGCGACGAAATTGTGTCAGAGGGTCATAGGAGATGTCCCCTAACGCACTGGTATGTTTACTTTGTGCGATTTTAACAATACAGATTCTCTTTAAGGACCAGAGCCTTTTTTTCCATTCAGACCACTGCAGCTTTCACGGTTTATTGCTCGGTCATACAACCTACTATCTAAATGAATTTTACCTCCTTTTCTTGTCACTAATACAGCTTTCTTTTGCTGCTATTTGATTGCTGCTGCGAGTTTTAGTTTTTATTATATTCATCAAAAAAGACATGAATTTTGTCAAAAAAATGATTTTTTTAACTTTCAGTGATAAAATTTGTCAAATAAAGTACAATTTCTGTATACATTTTTGTCCAAATTTATTGTGCTACATGTCTACGTGTTGATATAAAAAAAAAACATTCAGTGTATATTTATTGGTTTGGGTAAAAGTTATAGCGTTTACAAACTATGGTGCCAAAAGTGAATTTTCCTATTTTGAAGCATCTCTGACTTTTCTGAGCACCTGTCAGGTTTCATGAGGTGCTAAAATTCCAGGATAGTATAAATACCCCCCAAATGACCCCATTTTAAAAAGAAGACATCCTAAAGTATTCACTGAGAGGCATGGTGAGTTCATAGAAGATTTTATTTTTTGTCACAAGTTAGCGGAAAATGACACTTTGAGACAAAAAAAAAAAAGTTTCCATTTCTGCTAACAAAAAAAAAAATGAAATCTGCCACCGACCCATTTGTGGTGTGTGTTTACTGCCATGGCATTTTGGGGGGTGCTAAATTGTAAGCACACCTGTAAAGCCTAAAGGTGCTCATTGGACTTTGGGCCCCTTAGCGCAGTTAGGCTGCAAAAAAATGCCACACATGTGGTATTGCCGTACTCAGGAGAAGTAGTATAATGTATTTTGGGGTGTATTTTTACACATACCCATGCTGGGTGGGAGAAATATCTCTGTAAATGACAATGTTTTGATTTTTTTTTTTACACACAATTGTCCATTTACAGAGAGATTTCTCCCACCCAGCATGGGTATGTGTAAAAATACACCCCAAAACACATTGTACTACTTCTCCTGAGTACAGCGATACCACATGTGTGGCACTTTTTTGCACCCTAACTGCGCTAAGGGGCCCAAAGTCCAATGAGTACCTTTAGGATTTCTCAGGTCATTTTGAGACATTTGGTTTCAAGACTACTCCTCACGGTTTAGGGCCCCTAAAATGCCAGGACAGTAAAGGAACCCCACAAATGACCCCATTTTAGACACTTGTGAAAAAATGACACTTTGTGGAAAAAAAACAATAAAAATCTATTTCTGCTAACTTGTGACAAAAAATAAAATCTTCTATGAACTCA
Organism: Hyperolius riggenbachi; assembly: GCF_040937935.1. Classification (NCBI taxonomy): domain Eukaryota; kingdom Metazoa; phylum Chordata; class Amphibia; order Anura; family Hyperoliidae; genus Hyperolius; species Hyperolius riggenbachi. The sequence goes on along the minus strand of NC_090649.1, from coordinate 341,815,768 downwards.
CCATACTCCAAACGGAATACCTTGGGGTGTCTTCTTTCTAAAATGGGCTTCCTATACTGCCCTGGCATTTTAGGGGCCCTAAACCGTGAGGAGTAGTCTTGAAACCAAATGTCTCAAAATGACCTGTGAAATCCTAAAGGTGCTCATTGGATTTTAGGCCCCTTAGCACAGTTAGGGTGCAAAAAAGTGCCACACATGTGGTATTGCTGTACTCAGAAGAAGTAGTATAATGTGTTTTGTGGTGTATTTTTACATATACCCATGCTGGGTGGGAGAAATATCTCTGTAAATGACAATGTTTTGATTTTTTTTACACACAATTGCCCATTTACAGAGAGATTTCTCCCACCCAGCATGGGTATGTGTAAAAATACAATCCAAAACACATTATACTACTTCTCCTGAGTATAGCGATACCACATGTGTGACACTTTTTTGCAGGCTAGGTGCGCTAAGGGTCCCAACGTCCTATTCACAGGTCATTTGGTTTCTAGACTACTCCTCACGGTTTAGGGCCCCTAAAATGCCAGGGCAGTATAGGAACCCCACAAGTGACCCCGTTTTAGAAAGAAGACACCCCAAGGTATTCCGTTAGGTGTATGGTGAGTTCATAGAAGATTTTATTTTTTGTCACAAGTTAGTGGAAAATGACATTTTGTGAAAAAAACAATAAAAATCAATTTCCGCTAACTTTTGACAAAAAATAAAATCTTCTATGAACTTGTCATACACCTAACGGAATACCTCTAAAATGGGGTCACTTGTGGGGTTCCTATACTGCCCTGGCATTTTAGGGGCCCAAAACCGTGAGTAGTCTGGAAACCAAATGCCTCAAAATGACTGTTCAGGGGTATAAGCATCTGCAAATTTTGATGACAGGTGGTCTATGAGGGGGCGAATTTTGAGGAACCGTTCATAAGCAGGGTGGCCTCTTAGATGACAGGTTGTATTGGCACTGAAGTGCAGGAAGCGCAGGATGTTCTCAAATCGTGACCTGGACATGGCAGCAGAGAACATGGGCATGTGATTGATGGGTGTCTCAGGGGGTGATTAGAGGGGAAAATAGATGCAATCAATGCACTGGGGAGGTGATCGGAAGGGGGTCTGAGGGGAATCTGAGGGTTTGGCCGAGTGATCAGGAGCCCACACGGGGCAAATTAGGTCCTGATCTGATGGGTAGGTGTGCTAGGGGGTGACAGGAGGTGACTGATGGGTGTCTCAAGGTGTGATTAGAGGAGGGAATAGATGCAAGCAATGCACTGGCAAGGTGTTCAGGGCTGGGGTCTGAGGGCGTTCTGAGGGTGTGGGCGGGTGATTGGGTGCCCTAGGGGCAGACAGGGGTCTAATCTGATGGGTAGCAGTGACAGGGGGTGATTGATGGGTGATCAGTGGGTGATTAGATGGCAGAACAGATGTAAACAATGCACTTTGGAGGTGATCTGTGGGTAGGTCTGCGGGCGATCTGATGGTGTGGGAGGGTGATTAGATGCCCGTAAGTGGCAGGTTAGGGTCTGATCTGATAAGTGGCAGTGACAGGTGGTGATTGACGGGTGAATGACAGGTGATTAACAGGGGAGGATAGATGTATACAGTACACAGGGGGGAGGGGGCTGGGGAGGATCTGAGAGTGTAGGGGGGTGATCAGGAGCCCCCAGGGGGAAGTTTAGGGACTCATTTAAAAAAATAGTGTTGACAGATAGTGACAGGGAGTGATTGATGGGTGATTAGGGGGGTGATTGGGTGCAAACAGGGGTCTGAGGGGTGGGCAGGGAGGGGGGGGGGGGTCTGAGGGGTGCTGTGGGCGATCAGAGGGAAGGGGGGGGGGCAGATCGGTGTGCTTGGGTGCTTACCTTCGTGGCCATTTTTATTTTTTTGTTTTATGTGTGGCTGCAGCCTGCTCTGGTGGTCCCTCGATCACTGGGACCACCAGGGCAGGAGGCAGCCTGCATAATACGCTTTGTATATATTACAAAGCATATTATACATTTCCATGGCGGCGATCGGGCAGCTAGTAACCCGCCGGCGCTTCCGAACGGCTGGCAGGTTTCAGCGCGAGGGGGCGGAGCCTGTCGCCGGTGGCTGATTGCGTCACGAATGATGCGATCGCCGCACAGCCACTCCTGCTGCCGCCAATCGGCGTATTGCGGTCATTTGGGCCCAGCCCTTGCCGCCGCCCATCGGCTTAAGGTAGTCGGCAAGTGGTTAAATAATGGGAAAGCGTGGGCTGTACGTCAATATACTGGGACTATGCCAGTTGAAAGAGATTCACAAAAGATAAGATAAAGGGGTTTATCTATAACTGAACTTAATTCCCTTAGGACCCGAGGATGCATGCCATCCGGGCCAAGTGCCTTGTCTATTTTTAATTTATTTAGTCTTGCCTTCACTTCTTCCTGTGTTAAGTATTTAACCCCCTTGCCGGTCCAATTCCTGCGGCAAGGGGGCAGCGCAGCACTTTTTTTTTTTTAAAATCATGTAGCGAGCTCCGGCGATCAGAGTAAGCAGGAAATCCCGTTCAGAACGGGATTTCCTGCTGGGCTTCCCCAGTCGCCATGGCCATGGGGCGTGATGACGTCACCGAGGTTATGGACATCAGAGGGAATCCCGATCCACCCCTCCGCGCTGCCTGGCACTGATTGGCCAGGCTGCGCAAGGGGTCTGGAGGGGGGGCGGCGCGGCGGGTAGCAGCGAATCAGCGGCGATCTTACTATGCACGCAGCTAGCAAAGTGCTAGCTGCGTGCACTAAAAAAAAAATTATGCAAATCGGCCCAGCTAGGCCTGATAAATACTCCTACGCAGGTTACCCCGAGCTGAGCTTGGGATAACCGGCAAGGAGGTTAATATTACAAATGGAAGATTGAGACTCTTCTGCATCTACAGGATCTTCTCAAACAATTAGCATATTGTGATAAAGTTCATTATTTTCTGTAATGTACTGATAAACATTAGACTTTCCAATATTTTAGATTCAAATACACACAACTGAAGTAGTTCAAGCCTTTTATTGTTTTAATATTGATGATTTTGGCATACAGCTCATGGAAACCCAAATTTCCTATCTCAAAAAATAAGCATATTTCATCCGACCAATAAAAGAAAAGTGTTTTTAACCACTTGACGACCGCCCCCAGCCGATGGGCGGCGGCAAAGACCGGTCCCAAACGACCGCAATACGCCCATCGGCGGGGGCGGCTGCGGGAGTGGCTATGCGGCGATCGCGTCATTCGTGACGCGATCAGCCGCCGGGGACTGGCTCCGCCCCCCGTTCGCCGTAACCCGCCGGCCGTTCGGAAGCGCCGGCGGGTTACTGGCATCCGGATCGCCGCTGCAACAGTGTATAATAGGCTTTGTAATGTATACAAAGCCTATTATACTGGCTGCCTCCTGCCCTGGTGGTCCCAGTGTCCGAGGGACCACCAGGGCAGGCTGCAGCCACCCTAGTCTGCACCCAAGCACACTGATTTCCCCCCCCCTGCCCCCTGATCGCCCACAGCACCCCTCAGACCCCCCCCCTGCCCACCCCCCAGACCACTGTTTGCACCCAGTCACCCCCCTAATCACCCATCAATCACTCCCTGTCACTATCTGTCAACGCTATTTTTTTTTTAAGTCCCTAATCTGCCCCCTACTCCCTCCTGATCACCCCCCCACCCCTCAGATTCTCCCCAGACCCCCCCCCCAGACCCCCCCCCCCGTGTACTGTATGCATCTATCCCCCCTGATCACCTGTCAATCACCTGTCAATCACCTGTCAATCACCCGTCAATCACCCCCTGTCACTGCCACCCATCAATCAGCCCCTGATCTGCCCCTTGCGGGCAATCTGATCACCCCCCCACACCAATAGATCGCCCGCAGATCCGACATCAGATCACCTCCCAAATCCATTGTTTACATCTATTCTCTCCTCTAAACACCCACTAATTACCCATCAATCACCCCCTATCACCACCTGTCACTGTTACCCATCAGATTAGACCCTAATCTGCCCCTTGCGGGCACCCAATCACCTGCCCACACGCTCAGATTGCCCTCAGACCCCCCCCCCCCTTATCAATTCGCCCGTGCAATATTTACATCTGTTCTCCCCTGTAATAACCCACTGATTACCTGTCAATCACCCATCAATCACCCCCTGTCACTGCCACCCATCAATCACCCCCTGTCACTGCCACCCATCAATCAGCCCCTGACCTGCCCCTTGCGGGCAATCTGATCACCCACCCACACCAATAGATCGCCCGCAGATCCGACATCAGATCACCTCCCAAATCCATTGTTTACATCTATTCTCTCCTCTAAACACCCACTAATTACCCATCAATCACCCCCTATCACCACCTGTCACTGTTACCCATCAGATTAGACCCTAATCTGCCCCTTGCGGGCACCCAATCACCTGCCCACACGCTCAGATTGCCCTCAGACCCCCCCCCCTTATCAATTCGCCCGTGCAATATTTACATCTGTTCTCCCCTGTAATAACCCACTGATTACCTGTCAATCACCCATCAATCACCCCCTGTCACTGCCACCCATCAATCACCCCCTGTCACTGCCACCCATCAATCAGCCCCTGACCTGCCCCTTGCGGGCAATCTGATCACCCACCCACACCAATAGATCGCCCGCAGATCCGACATCAGATCACCTCCCAAATCCATTGTTTACATCTATTCTCTCCTCTAAACACCCACTAATTACCCATCAATCACCCCCTATCACCACCTGTCACTGTTACCCATCAGATTAGACCCTAATCTGCCCCTTGCGGGCACCCAATCACCTGCCCACACGCTCAGATTGCCCTCAGACCCCCCCCCCTTATCAATTCGCCCGTGCAATATTTACATCTGTTCTCCCCTGTAATAACCCACTGATTACCTGTCAATCACCCATCAATCACCCCCTGTCACTGCCACCCATCAATCACCCCCTGTCACTGCCACCCATCAATCAGCCCCTGACCTGCCCCTTGCGGGCAATCTGATCACCCACCCACACCAATAGATCGCCCGCAGATCCGACATCAGATCACCTCCCAAATCCATTGTTTACATCTATTCTCTCCTCTAAACACCCACTAATTACCCATCAATCACCCCCTATCACCACCTGTCACTGTTACCCATCAGATTAGACCCTAATCTGCCCCTTGCGGGCACCCAATCACCCGCCCACACCTCAGAACGCCCTCAGACCCCAGCCCTGATCACCTCGCCAGTGCATTGCTTGCATCTATTTCCCCCCTCTAATCACACCTTGAGACACCCATCAATCACCTCCTGTCACCCCCTAGCACACCTACCCATCAGATCAGGCCCTAATTTGCCCCGTGTGGGCTCCTGATCACTCGGCCAAACCCTCAGATCCCCCTCAGACCCCCTTCCGATCACCTCCCCAGTGCATTGATTGCATCTATTTTCCCCTCTAACCGCCCCCTGAGACACCCATCAATCACCTCCTGTCACCCCCCTAGCACTCCTATCCATCAGATCAGGCCCAATACATCCTGTCATCTAAGAGGCCACCCTGCTTATGACCGATTCCACAAAATTTGCCCCCTCATAGACCACCTGTCATCAAAATTTGCAGATGCTTATACCCCTGAACAGTCATTTTGAGAAATTTGGTTTCCAGACTACTCACAGTTTTGGGCCCGTAAAATGCCAGGGCAGTATAGGAACCCCACAAGTGACCCCATTTTAGAAAGAAGACACCCCAAGGTATTCTGTTAGGTGTATGATGAGTTCATAGAATATTTTATTTTTTGTCAAAAGTTAGCGGAAATTGGATTGTTATTGTTTTTTTCACAAAGTGTCATTTTTCACTAACTTGTGAGAAAAAATAAAATCTTCTATGAACTCACCATACCCCTAACGGAATACCTTGGGGTGTCTTCTTTCTAAAATGGGGTCACTTGTGGGGTTCCTATACTGCCCTGGCATTTTAGGGGCCCTAAACCGTGAGGAGTAGTCTAGAAAACAAATGCCTCAAAATGACCTGTGAATAGGACGTTGGGCCCCTTAGCGCACCTAGGCTGCAAAAAAGTGTCACACATGTGGTATCGCCATACTCAGGAGAAGTAGTATAATGTGTTTTGTGGTGTATTTTTACACATACCCATGCTGGGTGGGAGAAATCTCTCTGTAAATGGACAATTGTGTGTAAAACAAATAAAAAAATGTGTCATTTACAGAGATATTTCTCCCACCCAGCATGGTTATATGTAAAAATACACCACAAAACACATTATACTACTTCTTCTGAGTACGGCGATACCACATGTGTGACACTTTTTTGCAGCCTAACTGTGCTAAGGGGCCCAAAGTCCAATGAGTACCTTTAGGATTTCACAGGTCATTTTGAGACATTTGGGTTCAAGACTACTCCTCACGGTTTAGGGCCCCTAAAATGCCAGGGCAGTATAGGAACCCCACAAGTGACCCCATTTTAGAAAGAAGACACCCCAAGGTATTCTTTTAGGTGTATGATGAGTTCATAGAAGATTTTATTTTTTGTCACAAGTTAGCGGAAATTGATATGTATTGTTTTTTTTTTCACAAAGTGTCATTTTCCGCTAACTTGTGACAAAAAAAAAATCTTCTATGAACTCACCATACTCCTAACAGAATACCTTGGGGTGTCTTCTTTCTAAAATGGGGTCACTTGTGGGGTTCCTATACTGCCCTGGCATTTTAGGGGCCCTAAACCGTGAGGAGTAGTCTAGAATCCAAATGCCTCAAAATGACCTGTGAATAGGACGTTAGGCCCCTTAGCGCACCTAGGTTGCAAAAAAGTGTCACACATGTGGTATCGCCGTACTCAGAAGAAGTAGTATAATGTGTTTTGGGGTGTATTTTTATACATACCCATGCTGGGTGGGAGAAATCTCTCTGTAAATGGACAATTGTGTGTAAAAAAAATCAAATAATTGTCATTTACAGAGATATTTCTCCCACCCAGCATGGGTATGTGTAAAAATACACCCCAAAACACATTATACTACTTCTCCTGAGTACGGCGGTACCACATGTGTGGCACTTTTTTGCACCCTAAGTGCGCTAAGGGGCCCAAAGTCCAATGAGTACCTTTAGGATTTCACAGGTCATTTTGCCACATTTGGTTTCAAGACTACTCCTCACGGTTTAGGGCCCCTAAAATGCCAGGGCAGTATAGGAACCCCACAAATGACTCCATTTTAGAAAGAAGACAGCCCAAGGTATTCCGTTAGGAGAATGGCGAGTTCATAGAAGATTTTATTTTTTGTCACAAGTTAGCGGAAAATGACACTTTGTGAAAAAAAACAATTAAAATCAATTTCCGCTAACTTGTGACAAAAAAAAAAAATCTTCTATGAACTCACCATACATCTAACGGAATACCTTGGGGTGTCTTCTTTCTAAAATGGGGTAATTTGTGGGGTTCCTATACTGTCCTGGCATTTTAGGGGCCCTAAACCGTGAGGAGTAGTCTTGAAACGAAATTTCTCAAAATGACCTGTGAAATCCTAAAGGTACTCATTGGACTTTGGGCCCCTTAGCGCAGTTAGGGTGCAAAAAAGTGCCACACATGTGGTATCGCCGTACTCAGGAGAAGTAGTATAATGTGTTTTGGGGTGTATTTTTCCACATACCCATGCTGAGTGGGAGAAATATCTCTATAAATAGACAATTGTGTGTAAAAAAAATAAAAAATTTGTCATTTACAGAGATATTTCTCCCACCCAGCATGGGTATGTGTAAAAATACACCCCAAAACACATTATACTACTTTTCCTGAGTACGGCAATACCACATGTGTGGCACTTTTTTGCGGCCTAACTGCGCTAAGGGGCCCAAAGTCCAATGAGCATCTTTAGGCTTTACAGGGGTGCTTACAATTTAGCACCCCCCAAATGCCAGGACAGTAAACACACCCCACAAATGACCCCATTCTGGAAAGTAGACACTTCAAGGTATTCAGAGAGGAGCATAGTGAGTCCGTGGCAGATTTCATTTTTTTTTGTCGCAAGTTAGAAGAAATGGAAACTTTTTTTTTTTTTTTTTTTTGTCACAAACTGTCATTTTCCGCTAACTTGTGACAAAAAATAAAATCTTCTATGAACTCACCATGCCTCTCACTGAATACTTTGGGATGTCTTCTTTCCAAAATGGGGTCATTTGGGGGGTATTTGTACTATCCTGGAATTTTAGCCCCTCATGAAACATGACAGGTGCGCAGAAAAGTCAGAGATGCTTGAAAATGGGAAAATTCACTTTTGGCACCATAGTTTGTAAACGCTATAACTTTTACCCAATCCAATAAATATACACTGAATGTTTTTTTTTTTATCAAAGACATGTAGCAGAATAACTTTCGCGCTCAAATGTATAGGAAATTTTACTTTATTTGAAAAATGTCAGCACAGAAAGTTAAAAAAGTCATTTTTTTGACAAAATTCATGTCTTTTTTGATGAATATAATAAAAAGTAAAACTCGCAGCAGCAATCAAATAGCATCAAAAGAAAGCTGTATTAGTGACAAGAAAAGGAGGTAAAATTCATTTAGGTGGTAGGTTGTATGACCGAGCAATAAACCGTGAAAGCTGCAGTGGTCTGAATGGAGAAAAAGGCTCTGGTCCTTAAGGGGCGAAAAGACTGTGGTCCCGAAGTGGTTAAAACCAAAAAACTCAACCTTCAAATAATTACGTTCGGTTATGCACTCAATACTTGGTCGGGAATCCTTTTGCAGCAATGACTGCTTCAATGCGGCGTGGCATGGAGGCAATCAGCCTGTGGCACTGCTCCGGTGTTATGGAGGCCCAGGATGCTTCGATAGCGGCCTTAAGCTCATCCAGAGTGTTGGGTCTTGCGTCTTTCAACTTTATCTTCACAATATCCCACAGATTCTCTATGGGGTTCAGGTCAGGAGAGTTGGCAGGCCAATTGAGCACAGTAATACCATGGTCAGTAAACCATTTACCAGTGTTTTTGGCACTATGAGCAGGTGCCAGGTCGAGGCCTTTTTTATTCCTAGATGTTTTGTTTCCATATGGGATGTACCTTCTACAATATTGATTGAGAATAAGTTTAAAAGCTTGCCATTTCCCTTCAGTGTCCTCCCCTTGTAGTACATTATCCCAGGTCACCAAACTTAGTGCTTGCCTGAGTTGATTGAACTTTGTTTTTCTAAAATTCATAGTTTTAGTGGTCCCGCTGCCCCGTGGCCTATCAGTCACCAGATCAAACGTTATGTTGTGATCACTATTTCTCAAATGTTCTTGAACCTGCACATTTGATACAATATCTGGTCTATTTGAAACAATCAAATCCAGTAAAGCATTCCCCCTAGTTGGTTCCGTTACCATTTGAGCTAGGTAACTGTCCTGTAGTGATGCCAGAAATCTGCTGCTTTTACCAGAATGGGTAGCCTCAATACTCCAGTCAATGTCTGGAAAGTTAAAGTCCCCCATAACTATGACCTCATTTTTACTTGCAGCTTTTTCAATCTGCTGTAGTGATTGCAGTTCTGCAGCTTCATGAATATGTGGTGGCCTGTAGCATACCCCAATAAGCAATTGGCAACCTTTATTTCCACCATGAATATTTACCCAAACGGACTCCAGATCTTCACAATCTTCTACTTTATGACAAGTTATGACAATATCACAAGGAGAAAACTCAGGTAAAAAAGTGAATTGCATATGGCCCCAGGGGCCATATGCAATTCACTTTTTCTCCTTTGTTTTCTCCTAGGTGATATTTCCAAACCTGTCAATAAAATGCCTTTTAAGCCACCAGAAATCAAGAAAATACTCAAAATAATTTTGATAGTACTTTTACACCTACATTTTGGTACTTTTTTTAGTTGAAAAGTTATTTTAAATCAAAGATGAAAAATGATCTCCTAGGAGAAAACTCAGGTGAAAAAGTGAATTGCATATGGGCCCAGGGCCCATATGCAATTAACTTCTTCTCAATAATTTTCTCCTAGGAGACATTTTTTCATCTTCGCAGAAAGTCACAGAAAGCGGCAGTGAGCCATGGCAGTGGACCGGAGGATCATTTTGTTCCAGCATGGGCACAGGATGTCTGCAGGGGGCCAGTAGAAGCCCCAGGTAGGTTCAACTCTTTTTTTAAAAAAAGCTTACAGTTGTCCTTTAAGGACTGAAGTGATAAGACAACATTCTCACTGTGAAAACTTATTACTACATGTGAATAAGGCAAGCTTCTTTAGTGAATTAACACTTAAAATACTGCTGTTTGGTGATAAGTTTTCACTTGCCTTATTTTCATCAGCATGATCTTAGTGAACTGAGGCCATTGTCAGAACACTGATAGACAACTATGATGTACAGAGTCAGTTTAACTCTGCAGAGGCAGTGAGAAACTTTTGTGACAAAAAATAAATCAAGCACACACCAGTGCCAACAGTACCTAATTTACTATTAGAACAGTGTACAGTGCATCCACAGAAAATTCACGGCACATCGCTTTTCCATATTAGTTATGGAAATTGTTTCAGCCTTATACCAAATTGGATTACATTGCTTACCATTAGCCAGGCACATCCACATTCCATTCATACTTTACGTAGCAAAAGTGTTAATGTAACCGCCGCAGGTGGCGCTAATTCCATTCATACTTTACGTAACAAAAGTGTCAATGTAAACGATGGTATTGTGTTGTAAGTGGCCGTCTCACTGTGGCCAAATGTATTGTAAACAGTGAGTTAATTAATTAAAATGAAGCCTCTTTTCTGCCTCTCTCCTATAGAACGCTGGCAGCCGGGGGGGGGGGGGGGGGGCACACACCCACGAGAGTCGTTTGTCGCAAGCAAACAACCAGGATTCTCTGCCGCGATGAACAACTCTGGGGGTACACGCATGTCCCTGCCGGCTGCCAGTATTGTATAGAAGAGAAAGGGCAAGGGGGAGGAGAGCGAGAGCCGAAGACGGCGGCTTCATCTGTTACATTGCCGCCGGCTTCATTTTAATTCCATTAACTCACTGTTTACAATACATTTGGCCGCAGTGAGACGCCCACTTAAAACACAATACCATCGTTTACATTAACACTTTTGTTACGTTAAGTATGAATGGAATTAGCGCCACCTGCGGTGGTTACATTAACACTTTCGTTACGTGAAGTATGAATGGAATTTGCGCCACCTGCCGGATGCGCCCGGCTAATGGATAAGTAACAAAAAAAATCGAGAAAGCACATATACATAAGTATTCATAGCCTTTGCCATAAAGCTGAAAACTGAGCTCAGGTGAATCCTGTTTCCCCTGATCATCCTTAAGAAGTTTCTGCAGCTTAATTGGAGTCCACCTGTTGTAAATTCAGTTGAGTAGACAAGATTTGGAAACGTACACACCTATCTATATGAGGTTCCACAGTTGACACTTCATGTCAGATTATAAACCAAGCATGAAGTCAAAGGAATTGTCTGTAGACTTCCGAGACAGGATTGTCTTGAGGCACAAATCTGGGGAAGGTTACACATTCAGTTAGTTTAAGGTCCCAATGAGCATTGTGGCCTCCATCATCCGTAAGTGGAAGAAGTTCAAAACCACCAGGACTCTTCCTAGAGGTGGTCAGCCATCTAAACTGAGTGATCAGGAGAGAAGGGTGTTAGTCAGGGAGGTGGCCAATAACCTGATGGTATTTCTTCTCAAAATACTTCAGCGCTGATTGGCATCAATTTTTCAAATCCACCACCACACCCTTCAAAGTGCAGGCTTACCAAGCGGATGAAAGACCCAAGTTATAAGGTCTAAGCGTTTGTAGTAATCAACCAACGATCATTACTTCTCCACCAATCATAAAGAGGTCCTCTCTTCATAATCCGTCACAGTCAGGGGCGTAGCAATAGGGGGTGCAGAGGTAGCGACCGCATCGGGGCCCTTGGGCCAGAGGGGCCCCAAAGGGCCCTCCCTCAACTACAGTATTAGCTCTCTATTGGTAATGTGCTCATAATAATCACTTCTATAGATACATTGAATAATGGTAATCATTAGGAAACTGTTCCCCAGCCCCTTCTTGCACCTCAGGCACTGTAGTTGCCATTGGCAGGTTTCGGTGCGCCGTATCAATTGTCATGTATAGAGTGCTTGGGGGGGCCCCATGTAAAACTTGCATCGGGGCCCACAGCTCCATAGCTACGCCACTGGTCACAGTTATCCTCAGTATAAAACCATAAAATAGATCTAAGTGTACTCCGTTTTGTTTAAAAACATCAACTTTTAATTGCTAAGCAAAATAACATAAAAGTACTTACATCCGGGTCCTTTTCAAAGGGACCCACAATTTAAAAGCGAGTTTCAATAATGTAAGGTGCCGTTTCCACACCAACCACTCGTAGGCCCAGACCCCACCTGGTTTCGCTATGGCGTCATCAGGGGCTAGCTTACCGAGTGATGTCTATTGGTTGATTAAATAGTCGTCCCAACCCGGGACTTCCTGCCGCGGTGGCGTCTCCATATTACTTCTTACGTCATTTCCGCCGCTACGTCATTCTATATCCGCCGCTTGAAACGCATACACGGCGTCCATTCATTTTCATCTAAGCGTAACGTCACTTCCGCTTCTACATCAACAACTTCCCTTCCTTGAAACGCACAAGGAGGGATATTAACTATTACTATTACGCTTGGACCGCACGGAAGCGGCATACTATGCGCTTCCCTCCATATAAAAACGATTGGTTAGTTCAGGACGGCACCCCACTTACAGTAAACATTAAGACAACAAAAAATAGAAGAAAATCAATAACAACAATCCAATAATAATAAAATATAAGATTAAAAACACATAAAAATCATTAATTCATAAAATAATCCATATATCCCCCAATCATTAAATAATCGGCCATCTAGTGGCCGTTCACCTAACTACATCTTCCATAATCTATAGAAACCCACTGACACTTCCTCCTTCCCAACCACCTTATTCATCAGTCAAAAAACAATTCAAGTCTAACTCGATATTTAACCCACTAGGTTCCATGCAGTTCAATATGAAGATCCACTTAGTCTCATCCTTTGAAATATCCTTAACCCTATGGAAATCCCTCCAATTACCCAAATTTCTCTCTATCCCACAGAAGATAAGACCCTCTGGGTCCTGCTTATGATGGGTCCTAAAATGCTCAGAAACTGAATGTTCTTTGAATCCATTCTTAATATTATCAATGTGTTCCCCCACTCTCTCTTTGAGGGTCCTCTTTGTTCTACCTACATAATATTTCCCACAGGGACAAATTAATAAATACACCACATATTTTGTTTCACAGGTAATGAACTGTTTTATCTCATATTCTTCATCCCCAAATTTTAATTGAACCCTCGGAGTAGAAGTACAAGTCCTGCAAGGTAAAGATTTTCTATATTTATAAAAACCTATTTCCCCAAATGAACTTAACCCTTTATATTGGGGAATGTCTATAGCACTAGACGTTAAAATATCTTTTAGACTGAGGGCCTTTCTATATATAACCTCTGGATTCTCAGGCAGGAACGAACACAAAACTGGATCCTCTTCAAGGAGAGACCAATGCTTTGAGATAATTTTCTTAACTTTTTTATGTTGTCGACTATATCCAGTTATAAAAGGGCATGCCATCTTATTGTCTGCCCTTTCTTTATCTCTCAAAATACCTTCTCTATCAATCTGAGCTACTTCATTCTGTACTTCCATCAGCCTCATTGTATCATAACCCTTATCCTCAAATTTCTTTTTTAATGATTCACTTTCCCTTTGATAGTCCTCCAACTCCCCACAATTTCTCCTCATCCTCAAAAATTGTCCTTTCGGAATAGCCCTCAACCAATTAGGATGGTGACAGCTATTAATCGGTACTTACTATATTCACAAGAAAATTTCAGGTCCCCCCCTTTATTGTTTAAATTCTCTATAAACAACACCAAGGAGTTCTCATCACCCCCCCCCCCCCACACACACACACACACATAAACAACATGTCGTCAATAAATATTTTCCAGACTATTAAATCCTCCGAAGGGGCTCTATATATGGAAATCTCCTCCCATAGGGCCATATATAAATTAGCCATACTTGGAGCAAATTTGGCCCGATGGCCACGTCTACTTTCTGAATATAAAAGTCTCCACCGAACCAGAAATAATTATGCTCGAGAGCAAATCTGGTACATTTAACTATGAACCTTATCTGTCTAGGATTCAAACAGCCATCTTCCAGCATAAAATGTTCAATTGCCCTCAAACCTTCCTCATGGGGTATTACAGTGTATAACGAGGTGACATCAGCCATCACTAGAAATGGAGGTTCCTCAAAACTTAATTCCTTCAAAATATTAATGACATGTTTATAGTCTTTCAAATATGAATGGGTTTTAATCACCAAGGGTTGCAAAAATGTATCTACATATTCCCCTATCCTATATGTAACCGACCCTATCCCACTAACAATGGGCCTTCCCGGAGGTTTAACTACATTTTTGTGGACTTTGGGTAGATAATATATAACTGGGGTTCTGATAACAGAGGGTAACAGATACTTTGCTTACTTTTCATTCAAAATACCTTCTCCTAATCCCTGCTCAATGAGTACTTTAAGTTCTGCTTTAAACCTCACACCAGGATCTCCTCTTAATTTTTCATAAGTGCTAACCTCACCTAACAATCTGTTAATTTCTGTATCATAACCATCCTTATCTAAGACCACAATACCTCCCCCCGGATCTGCGGCCTTGCTTACCACATTGTGATGCTCTCTGAATTCTCTAATTCCATTCTTAAAGAGGATCTGTAACATCAAAAGACCCCCTGGGGGGTACTCACCTCGGGTGGGGGAAGCCTCCGGATCCTAATGAGGCTTCCCAAGCCGTCCTCCGTCTCGCTGCAGCACTCCGAGAATAATGACGTCAATATTTACCTTCCTGGCTCCTGCGCAGGCGCTCTGACGGCTGTCGGCTCCGAACTACACGGAAATACCCGATCGCCGTCGGGTCTGCTCTACTGCGCAGGCGCAAGTTTCCGGCGCCTGCGCAGTAGAGCAGACCCGACTGAGATCGGGTATTTCCATGTAGTTCGGAGCCGAGAGCAGCCACAGCGCCCCCGCTGGAGCCTGCAAAGGTAAATATTGAACTGACAGTCGGCTCTGTCGCCGGCTGTTCGGAGGACTGCAGCGAGACCCCCGTGGGACAGAGGACGGCGTGGGAAGCCTCATTAGGATCCGGAGGCTTCCCCCACCCGAGGTGAGTACCCCCCAGGTGATCTTTTTGACGTTACAGAGTCTCTTTAATCTTTATATCCTGATGTACTCTGGGAATATTCAATTCCCGTAAATCCTTAACAACCATTTTTCTAAAGGCTTCTATTTGATGATTGTTCGTGGACGGTGGTTTAAAAATAGATTTATTTCTCAAACCACTGTGACGAAATTCTTCCCTTTCTAGACTGACATCCACTGTATTATTCGATGGACCCGTCTGGGATAGAAAGTGTTTCTTCAAACTCAATTTTCTAGTAAATTTCTGGATATTAATATAAGTACTAAACCTATCCATATTCTTTTGTGGGGCGAATTTTAATCCTTGATCCAACAGAGATATCTGATCCGAACTGAGTTGTACCTTACTCAAATTATAAATACCTTCCCCCCCTATTCTTTCCATTTTTTGAGGCGCTGTTGTAATCTTCTTCCTCCTCGGTTTCCTCTCCTTCTCCGGGTTTCCTTCTTTTCTCCCTGGTTCCCACCTTGGGATATATAAAAGGGCGTGACTCCACAGGAGTTAATGGACAATCTGATTCAGATTCAACATAATAATTTAACACTTCAAATCTGTTCTGAATAGGGATCTCATTAGGGTTATGCTTTATTCTGGGTCTCCACCCCTTTTGGAAGCTCTTTCTATTGGTCTCATGGGGTCTTGCATTAAATTTCCCCCTAGTCTGTTCAAACCTCTGATCAAAGTATTTAGGTTGGTATCGTTGAGGGACATTTTCCCAAGCTCTATATTGGGGTGAGTAATGGGGTAAATAGGGAGGTGGCCGCCTAAATTCTTTCTGAACATATTTAGGGTTATTAATCCACCCTGGTACTTCTCCTGGCCTTGTATATTTACTTACCTGTTCCCTTCTTGGTTTTGTTTCAACTTTTACCCCATCTTTATCGTCTGGCCTCCCCACTGGCCCCTCTGGTTTATTGGGGATCTCTTTCGCCTTCCCCTTCAATTTCTTTTTCTCCTTCATTCTGTTTTTGCCATTTAAATACACGTCCTTCCTTATAATCTGTATAATCCCTTTGAAATTTCTTTTGTTTTTTCTTTTTTAGGTCCTCATCAGTCTTTTTCAGATATCTCTGTAGATCACCTGACAACTGCTTATATTCCTTCATCCCCTTAAACTGTTCCATTTTATTATTGATCTCATCTATATCTTTATCGATCTTTTCTAATTTGCCTTTTTTTCCTTTCATCAATAGACCTAATAACTCCTTTCCACATCTATTAAAAAAAAATATACCAGTCCTCATCAGAAACCGTTGTCCTTTCACTCTCATTGGGGCAGAATTCCCATCTGCATCTCCGTGGGACATACCCTGCCCTATAATATCTATTAAGGGTGGCTATGTCCCACCACACAGATAATTTCTTTTCACATGTCTGGCCCAATGTTTTAAACTGGCTTTCCAAATTAGCATCATTATCTATTAAATGAGTATCAGCAAAAGTCTCGTCAATGTCAAAACCTTGTCTTGACATATATTAGTAATAGTTTGCATCTTTTCCAAAATGATCAAATTTCCCACAGCTCTTTACAGGAATAAAAAAAAAAACCCTACAATCACTGTATATCAATGTTTCAGACAGATATCAAATAATAAATATATGAAATAACTTTATGATAAGTACGCATATAGTTCTTTGCTGCAAATATCATCTGAAAAAGTCCATCAAATATACATATACAGTGGAGGAAATAATTATTTGACCCCTCACTGATTTTGTAAGTTTGTCCAATGACAAAGAAATGAAAAGTCTCAGAACAGTATCATTTCAATGGTAGGTTTATTTTAACAGTGGCAGATAGCACATCAAAAGGAAAATCGAAAAAATAACCTTAAATAAAAGATAGCAACTGATTTGCATTTCATTGAGTGAAATAAGTTTTTGAACCCTCTAACAATAAAAGACTTAATACTTAGTGGAAAAACCCTTGTTTGCAAGCACAGAGGTCAAACGTTTCTTGTAATTGATGACCAAGTTTTCACACATTTTAGGAGGAATGTTGGTCCACTCCTCTTTGCAGATCATCTCTAAATCCCTAATGTTTCGAGGCTGTCTCTGTGCAACTCTGAGCTTGAGCTCCCTCCATAGGTTTTCTATTGGATTAAGGTCCGGAGACTGACTAGGCCACTCCATGACCTTAATGTGCTTCTTCTTGAGCCACTCCTTTGTTGCCTTTGCTGTATGTTTTGGGTCATTGTCGTGCTGGAACACCCATCCACGACCCATTTTCAGTTTCCTGGCAGAGGGAAGGAGGTTGTCGTTCAGGATTTCACGATACATGGCTCCGTCCATTTTCCCGTTATTGCGATTAAGTTGTCCTGTGCCCTTAGCAGAAAAACACCCCCAAAGCAAAATGTTTCCACCCCCATGCTTGACAGTGGGGACGGTGTTTTGGGGGTCATAGGCAGCATTTTTCTTCCTCCAAACACAGCGAGTTGAGTTAATGCCAAAGAGCCCTATTTTGGTCTCATCAGACCACAGCACCTTCTCCCAGTCACTCACAGAATCATTCAGGTGTTCATTGACAAACTTCAGACGGGCCTGCACTTGTGCCTTCTTGAGCAGGGGGACCTTGCGAGCCCTGCAGGATTTTAATCCATTGCGGTGTAATGTGTTTCCAATGGTTTTCTTGGTGACTGTGGTCCCTGCTAATTTGAGGTCATTCACTAACTCCCCCCGTGTAGTTCTAGGATGCTTTTTCACCTTTCTCAGAACCATTGACACCCCACGAGGTGAGATCTTGTGTGGAGCCCCAGAGCGAGGTCGATTGATGGTCATTTTGTGCTCCTTCCATTTTCGAACAATCGCACCAACAGTTGTCACCTTCTCTCCCAGCTTCTTGCTAATGGTTTTGTAGCCCATTCCAGCCTTGTGCAGGTCTACAATTTTGTCTCTGACATCCTTGGACAGCTCTTTGGTCTTTCCCATGTTGGAGAGTTTGGAGTCTGCTTGATTGATTGATTCTGTGGACAGGTGTCTTTTATACAGGTGACTAGTTAAGACAGGTGTCCTTAATGAGGGTGACTAATTGAGTAGAAGTGTCTAACCACTCTGTGGGAGCCAGAACTTTTAATGGTTGGTAGGGGTTCAAAAACTTATTTCACTAAATGAAATGCAAATCAGTTGCTATCTTTTATTTAAGGTTATTTTTTCGATTTTTCTTTTGATGTGCTATCTGCCACTGTTAAAATAAACCTACCATTGAAATGATACTGTTCTGAGACTTTTCATTTCTTTGTCATTGGACAAACTTACAAAATCAGTGAGGGGGTCAAATAATTATTTCCTCCACTGTATCTATCTGCGCTAAGGATTTTTGACACTCCAAAAAGCTGCCAGAAGTAAAAGTCCTCAGATAGACCTCCTTGACAAAAACTTCTCAAATTACTTCAGCGCTGATTGGCATCAATTTTTCAAATCCACCACCACACCCTTCAAAGTGCAGGCTTACCAAGCAGATGAAAGACCCAAGTTATAAGGTCTAAGCGTTTGTAGTAATCAACCAACGTTCATTACTTCTCCACCAATCATAAAGAGGTCCTCTCTTCATAATTCGTCACAGTTATCCTCAGTATAAAACCATAAAATAGATCTAAGTGTACTCCGTTTTGTTTAAAAACATCAACTTTTAATTGCTCAGCAAAATAACATAAAAGTACTCACATCCGGGCCCTTTTCAAAGGGACCCACAATGTAAAAGCGCATTTCAATAATGTAAGGTGCCGTTTCCACACCAATCACTCGTAGGCCCATACCCGACCGGTTTCGCTATGGCGTCATCAGGGGCTACAACCCTTTACAACCCTTGGTGATTAAAACCCATTCATATTTGAAAGACTCGAAACATGTCATTAATATTTTGAAGGAATTACGTTTTGAGGAATCTCCATTTCTAGTGACGGCTAATGTCACCTCGTTATACACTGTAATACCCCATGAGGAAGGTTTGAGGGCAATTGAACATTTTATGCTGGAAGATGGCTGTTTGAATCCTAGACAGATAAGGTTCATAGTTAAATGTACCAGATTTGCTCTCGAGCATAATTATTTCTGGTTCGGTGGAGACTTTTATATTCAGAAAGTGGGTGTGGCCATGGGGACCAAATTTGCTCCAAGTATGGCTAATTTATACATGGCCCTATGGGAGGAGATTTCCTTGTGAATATAGTAAGATTGAGATCCATTTTCTGGATTTAAATATAAAAAATTCCAATTAACAAATTAAGACTTCTACCTTTTTAAAACCCACAGATAGGAATAGTTTTATACCGATTAATACCTGTCACCATCCTAATTGGTTGAGGGCTATTCCGAAAGGACAATTTTTGAGGATGAGGAGGAATTGTGGGGAGTTGGAGGACTATCAAAGGGAAAGTGAATCATTAAAAAATAAATTTGAGGATAAGGGTTATGATACAATGAGGCTGATGGAAGTACAGAATGAAGTAGCTCAGATTGATAGAGAAGGTATTTTAAGAGATAAAGAAAGGGCAGACAATAAGATGGTATGCCCTTTTATAACTGGATATAGTCGACAACATAAAAAAGTTAAGAAAATTATCTCAAAGCATTGTTCTCTCCTTAAAGCGGAATATAACCCTGCATTTCAACTTTGCTCTAAAACATTATTTACAGCATATTATATGCAAAAAGCATTTTTTTTACTAGACCAGCATTGGAAGGGTTAAACACAGAGGTTTTAAGTTCCGTGCAGACATTCAGATAGTTACATTCTATTTAGTTATATGTATATATTTAGAAATGTTACACACTCTTTGGCTGTCCTCCAACTGAGAGAGATGAGTCACAATAAACACTTAGATACATATTTGTAAACAAAAAGTATCTAACTCAACTTCGGATGCGTCTGCAGAAATCTATAGGGACTTTAAAGCCCTGTGTAACCCTTCCAATGCTGGTCTAGTAAAAAAAAAAAATGCTGGTTGCATATAATATACTGTAAATAATGTTTTAGAGCAAAGTTGAAATGCAGGGTTATATTCCGCTTTAAAGAGGATCCAGTTTTGTGTCCGTTCCTGCCTGAGAATCCAGAGGTTATATATAGAAAGGCCCCCAGTCTAAAAGATATTTTAACGTCCAGTGCTATAGACATTCCCCAATATAAAGGGTTAAGTTCATTTGGGGAAATAGGTTTTTATAAATGTAGAAAATGTTTACCTTGCAGAACTTGTACTTCTACTCCGAGGGATGGGGATGAAGAATATGAGATGAAACAGTTCATTACCCGTGAAACAAAATATGTGGTGTATTTATTAATTTGTCCCTGTGGGAAATATTATGTAGGTAGAACAAAGATGACCCTCAAAGAGAGAGTGGGGGAACACATTAATAATATTAAGAATGGATTCGAAGAACATTCAGTTTCTGAGCATTTTAGGACCCATCATAAGCAGGACCCAGAGGGTCTTATCTTCTGTGGGATAGAGAGAAATTTGGGTAATTGGAGGGATTCACATAGGGTTAGGGATATTTCAAAGGCTGAGACTAAGTGGATCTTCATATTGAACTGCATGGAACCTAGTGGGTTAAATATCGAGTTAGACTTGAATTGTTTTTTGACTGATGAATAAGGTGGTTGGGAAGGAGGAAGTGTCAGTGGGTTTCTATAGATTATGGAAGGTGTAGTTAGGTGAACGGCCACTAGATGGCCGATTATTTAATGATTGGGGGATATATGGATTATTTTATGAATTAATAATTTTTGTTTTTTTAACCACTTGCCGACCGCCCACTGCACAGGGGCGGCCGGAAAGTGGATCCCGCAAGTACCGCCGCATGCACAGAGGCGGCGGTCCTTGTACGGGCATGGGCGGAGCGATCGCGTCATCCGTGACGCGATCCTCCGCCGGGGATCGATGGCCGGGGATTTAGCCTCCAGCTCGCCGGCCACTTAGCAGCGCCGGCGGGCGGAGGAATACAAATCTCCGCCGATCCATGCGTATAATAGGCTTTGTAATGTATACAAAGCCTATTATACAGGCTGCCTCCTGCCCTGGTGGTCCCAGTGTCCGAGGGACCACTAGGGCAGGCTGCAGCCACCCTAGTCTGCACCCAAGCACACTGATTCCCCCCCCCTGCCCCCTGATCGCCGAAAGCACCCCTCAGACCCCCCCCCCCCCACCCCCCAGACCCCTGTTTGCACCCAATCACCCCCCTAATCACCCATCAATCACTCCCTGTCACTATCTGTCGACACTATTTTTTTTAATTCCCTAAACTGTCCCCTGCTCCCTCCTGATCACCCCACCCACCCCTCAGATTCTCCCCAGACCCCCCCCCCCCGTGTACTGTATGCCTCTATCCCCCCTGTAATAACCCACTGATCACCTGTCAAACACCCATCAATCACCCCCTGTCACTGCCACCCATCAATCAGCCCCTAACCTGCCCCTTGTGGGCAATCTAATCACCCACCCACACCAATAGATCGCCCACAGATCTGACGTCAGATCACCTCCCAAGTGCATTGTTTACATCTGTTCTCTACCCTAAACACCCACTAATTACCCATCAATCACCCCCTATCACCACCTGTCACTGTTACCCATCAGATCAGACCCTGATCTGCCCCTTGCGG
Organism: Hyperolius riggenbachi; assembly: GCF_040937935.1. NCBI lineage: Eukaryota > Metazoa > Chordata > Amphibia > Anura > Hyperoliidae > Hyperolius > Hyperolius riggenbachi. The sequence continues at coordinate 341,793,911 of NC_090649.1, read as the reverse complement.
GCACCCAATCACCCGCCTACACACTCAGATTGCCCTCAGACCCCCCATTATCAATTCGCCAGTGCATTATTCACATCTGTTCTTCCCTGTAATAACCTACTGATCACCTGTCAATCAGATCGCCCGCAGATCCGACGTCAGATCACCTCCCAAGTGCATTGTTTACATCTGTTCTCTACCCTAAACACCCACTAATTACCTATCATTCAATATCTCTGTAAATGGACAATTGTGCGTAAAAAAAAAATCAAACAATTGTCATTTACAGAGATATTTCTCCCACCCAGCATGGGTATGTGTAAAAATACACCCCAAAACACATTATACTACTTCTCCTGAGTACGGCAATACCACATGTGTGGCACTTTTTTGCAGCCTAACTGCGCTAAGTGGCCCAAAGTCCAATGAGCACCTTTAGGCTTTACAGGGGTGCTTACAAATTAGCACCCCCAAAATGCGAGGACAGTAAACACACCCCACAAATGACCCTATAGGGGCATGGTGAGTCCGTGGCAGATTTCATTTTTTTTTTGTCGCAAGTTAGAAGAAGTGGAAAGTTTTTTTTTTCGTTTTTTTTGTCACAAAGTGTCATTTTCCGCTAACTTGTGACAAAAAATAATATCTTCTATGAACTCACTATGCCTCTCAGTGAATACTTTGGGATGTCTTCTTTCCAAAATGGGGTAATTTGGGGGGTATTTATACTATCCTGGAATTTTAGCCCCTCATGAAACATGTCAGGTGGTCAAAAAAGTCAGAGATGCTTCAAAATGGGAAAATTCACTTTTTGCACCATAGTTTGTAAACGCTATAACTTTTACCCAAACCAATAAATATAGGCTGAATGGGTTTTTTTTAATCAAAAACATGTTTGTCCACATTTTTCGTGCTGCATGTATACAGAAATTTTACTTTATTTGAAAAATGTCAGCACAGAAAGTTAAAAAAAATCATTCTTTTGACAAAATTCATGTCTTTTTTGATGAATATAATAAAAAGGAAAAATCGCAGCAGCAATCAAATAGCACCAAAAGAAAGCTTTATTAGTGACAAGAAAAGGAGCCAAAATTCATTTAGGTGGTAGGTTGTATGAGCGAGCAATAAACCGTGAAAGCTGCAGTGGTCTGAATGGAAAAAATGGGTCTGGTCCTTAACCTCCTTGCCGGTTATCCCGAGCGCAGCTCGGGTTAACCTGCGCAGGAGGATATCTCAGGCCCCGCTGGGCCGATTTGCATAATTTTTTTTTTGTTACAAGCAGCTAGCACTTTGCTAGCTGCTTGTAACTTCCGATCGCCGCCGCTCGCCGCCGATCCGCCGCAATCCGCCGTGCCGAGTCGCTCCCCCCCGCCCCAGAGCCCTGCGCTGCCTGGCCAATCAGTGCCAGGCAGCGTTGAGGGGCGGATCGGGATTCCCTATGACGTCCCGACGTCCATGACGTCGGTGACGTCATCCCGCCCCGTCGCCATGGCGACCGGGGAAGCCCTGCAGGAAATCCCGTTCTCAACGGGATTCCCTGCATACTCTGATCGCCGAAGGCGATCGGAGTGGGTGGGGGGATGCCGCCGCTTAGCGGCTATCATGTAGCGAGCCCTTGGATCGCTACATGATTTAAAAAAAAAAAATTAAAAAAATGTGCGGCGCTGCCTCCTTGCCGGATTTTTTAGACCGGCAAGGAGGTTAAGGGGGGTAAAGCCTACAGTCCTCAAGTGGTTAATCTTATATTTTATTATTATTGGATTGTTATTTATTTTCTTTTGTTTTTTGTTGTCTTAATGTTTACTGTAAGTGGGGTGCCGTCCTGAACTAACCAATCGTTTTTATATGGAGGGAAGCGTACAGTATGCCGATTCCGTAATAGTAATAGTTAATATCCCTCCTTGTGCGTTTCAAGGAAGGGAAGTTGTTGTTGTTGTTGATGTAGAAACGGAAGTGACGTTACGCTTAGATGAAAATGAATGGACGCCGTGTATGCGTTTCAAGCGGCGGATATAGAATGACGTAGCAGCGGAAATGACGTAAGAAGTAATATGGAGGCGCCACCGCGACAGGAAGTCCCTATTTAATCAACCAACAGACATCACTCGGTAAGCTAGCCCCTGATGACACCATAGCGAAACCGGTCGGATCTGGGCCTACGAGTGGTTGGTGTGGAAATGGCACCTTACATTATTGAAACGTGCTTTTACATTGTGGATCCCTTTGAAAAGGGCTCGGATGTGAGTACTTTTATGTTATTTTGCTGAGCAATTAAAAGTTGATGTTTTTAAACAAAACGGAGTACACTTAGATCTATTTTATGGTTTTATACTGAGGATAACTGTAACGGATTATGAAGAGAGGACCTCTTTATGATTGGTGGAGAAGTAATGATCGTTGGTTGATTACTACAAACGCTTAGACCTTATAACTTGAGTCTTTCATCCGCTTGGTAAATCTGCACTTTGAAGGGTGTGGTGGTGGATTTGAAAAATTGATGCCAATCAGCGCTGAAATATTTTGAGAAGTTTTTGTCAAGGAAGTCTATCTGAGGACTTTTACTTCTGGCAGCTTTTTGGAGTGTCAAAAATCCTTAGCGCAGATATATATATGTATAATTGATGGTGATTCTGTCAGAGCTCCAGAGGTCCTCTGTGGAGAGAGGAGAACCTTCCAGAAGGAAAACCATCTCTGCAGCAATCTACCAATCAGGTCTGTGTAGTAGAGTGGCCAGACGTAAGTCACTCCTTTGTAAAAGGCACATAGCAGCCTGCCTGAGGTTTGCCAAAAGGCACCTGAAGGACTCTCAGACCATGGGAACCAAGATTTGCTGATGAGATACAGATTGAACTCTTTGGTGTGAATGCCAGGCATCACATTTTGTAGGAAACCAGGCACCACTCATCACCAGGCCAATACTATCCCTACAGTGAAGCATGGTGGTGGCAGCAGCATGCTGTGGGTATGTTTTTCAGCAGCAGGAACTGGCCAAGGATAGATGTGCCAAGTTTGTGGCATCGTATTCAAAAAAACTTGCAGCTGTAATTGCTGCCAAAGGTGCATCAACAAAGTATGGAGCAAAGACTGTAATTACTTATGTACATGTGATTTCTCATTTTCTTTTATTTATAATAAGTTTGGCAAAACCTCAAAAAAAACTTTTTTTTCTCACATTGTCATTGTGTTGTGTGTAGAATTCTGAGGAAAATGGAATAAGGTTGTAACATAACAAAATGTGGAAAAAAGGGATACGCTATGAATACTTTCCAGATGCACTGTAGTCAGGGACGGATCAAGACCAAGTTGCGCCTGGGGCAAGGTCAGGTTTTGGCGCCTAAAGTTCAGGTTTTGGCGCCTAAACTGCCATTCATTTTGCCGCCTTTTTATAAATTCAACAAACTGCGCCTGGGGCAAGATACCCGCTTGCCCACCCCTAGATCCGTCCCTGCTGTACATAAATAAATTATACAATTATACTTGATCAGGGCCTCATTTGATGTTATTTTATGCAAACTTACTTATAAGAACACTATTACGTTATTGTTTTAATAGCCATTCAATCTAGGAGTTGCATACCCTCTCTCTTGTCTTGAATGTCTTTCAGGTGATTGCAGGATATTTGTTATTTAATTGAAATCTGACATGAGTTACACACCCCTGGTTTTCATTGTTCAAAATTCAATGCCACCCGACAGGAATCCCAGCCGAGGCATATATATTTATACCCAATTGGTCTTCCCTCAAGGACAGTCTTTTCTGAGCACTTATACACAGCACTTTAAATGTATACTACTTTTCTTACCCTTTTAGATCATGGTAATACTGTGAATATATACAGTGGGGTGCGAAAGTTTAGGCAGCCTTGTTAATCGTCATGATTTTCCTGTATAAATCGTTGGTTGTTATGACAAAACATGTCAGGTAAATATATCATATAGGAGACTCACACAGTGATATTTGAGGAGTGAAATGAAATGTATTGGATTTACAGAAAGTGTGCAATAATTGTTTAAACAAAATTAGGCAGGTGCATAAAGTTCGGCACCACAAAAAAGAAATGAAATCATTATTTAGTAGATCCTCCTTTTGCAGAAATTACAGTCTCAACGCTTCCTGTAGGTTCCAATGAGAGTCTGGATTCTGGTTGAAGGTATTTTGGACCATTCCTCTTTACAAAACATCTCTAGTTCAGGCTTGATGGCTTCCGAGCATGGACAGCTCTCTTTAACTCACACCACAGATTTTCAATTATATTTAGGTCTGGGGACTGAGATGGCCATTCCAGAACGTTGTACTTGTTCCTCTGCATGAATGCCTTAGTGGATTTTGAGCAGTGTTTAGAGTCTTTGTCTTGTTAAAAGATCCAACCCCGGTGCAGCTTCAACTTTGTCACCGATTCCTGGACATTGGCCTCCAGAATCTGCTGATACTGGGTGGATTCCATGCATCCCTTAACCTTGACAAGATTCCCAGTCCCTACACTGGCCACACAGCCCCACAGCATAATGGAACGACCACCATATTTTACTGTAGGAAGGAGGTATTTTTCTTGGAATGCTTATTGTTTTTCCTCCATGCATAACGCCCCTTGTTATGCCCAAATAACTCAATTTTAGTTTCATCAGTCCACAGCACCTTATTCCAAAATGAAGCTGGCTTGTCCAAATGTGCGTTAGCATTCCTCAAGTGGCTCTGTTTGTGCTGTGGGCGAAGAAAAGGCTTCCTCTGCATCACTCTTGCATACAGCATCTCCTTGTGTAAAGTGTGCCAAATGCACAGTGACTCCATCTGCAGCAGGAGGATGTTGTAGGTCTTTGGTGCTGGTCTGTGGGTTTACTCTGACTGTTCTCACCATTCGTTGCTTCTGTTTATCCGAGATTTTTCTTGGTCTGCCACTTCGAGCCTTAACTTGAACTGAGCTAGTGGTCTTCCATTTCTTCAATATGTTCCTAACTGTGGAAACAGACAGCTGAAATCTCTGAGACAGCTTTCTATAACCTTCCTATAAACCATGATGGTGCACAATCTTTGTCTTCAGGTCATTTGAGAGTTGTTTTGAGACCCCCCATGTCGCTACTCTTCAGAAATAATTAAAAGAGAGGGGAAACTTATAATTGACCCTCTTAAAGAGAACCAGAGATGAAGCACCCTCATGTATTTTATTACATTTATCAGTGGGAACATGACAGTAAACACCTACCCTGCTTTTAGTTTTATTGTTCTCAGTCTAATCTATCTGTTATCAACTGTGATAAGAATCCACCAACTATTCAGTCGAGGTTTGACCTGGAATCATTATAGCTGAGTCACTCTTCTGTGGAGTGTTTTCAAGCCCAAGCCTTCCCCCTCCTGGCTCAAATTTCATGCTTTACATACTGAGAGCTGTTATGACATGGGATGGGGCTGCTGCTGCAGGAAAAATCTCTGTCTAACAGACAAGTGTGGCTGTGTGATCTGTGTGCTCTGTCTGTGCAGCCAGTCATCATTATTATCTACTGTATGCAGTTTCATTACTATGAGAGACACTTCCTACAGGCAGCCACACAGCATGCCAGAATATGAAGTTGAAAAACACAGATGAAAGCCTACAGCAGCCCTGCTTGTCTATAGTCTCATATAGCCTAGACAGCACATCCAGAACACCTTATAACCTGGAAGCAGAAGGAATATGAGCCGGCGGCCATATTGGATATTTCCTGGAGCAATAATGCACAAAAAGCACTCAAAAAGGCACACCAGAGTGGCAAAATTATCGGGTAGAGCATTTATTCTTTACAAGCTATCAAATGATATGTTTATTTTGTGTGAATCGTTCATCTCTGGTTCCCTTTAAATACTCTTTTTCATAATTGGATTCACCTGTGTATGTAGGTCAGGGGTCACTGAGCTTACCAAGCCAATTTGAGTTCCAATAATTAGTTCTAGAGGTTTTTGAATCAATAAAATGACAACAGTGCCCAAATTTATGCAACTGCCTAATTATATTTAAACAATTATTGTGCACTTTCTGTAAATCCAATAAACTTAATTTCACTTCTCAAATATCACTGTGTGTGTCTCCGACCTACATGATATATTTAACTGACATTTATTGTCGTAACAATGATTTATACAGGAAAATCATGACGATTAACAAGGTTGCCCAAACTTTTGCACCCCACTGTATGTATATATATATATATATATATATATATATATATATATATATACACACACCTATTTAGAACCTACTGTCAATATTTACATGCAAGTGCCATAGTAGATTAACCAGCCCTTACCTTGCTATTTCTTCACGATGTGCAGTCCAGTCACGGATATAATCTTCCTGTTCTTTTGCTTTATGTTTGAATGTACTAATGTTTACAGCTCCTAGGGCAGTCTTCACTGGGATGTTCCCACTTGCTTCTGTCTTTTGAATTTTATTGGTTGAAGAAGTACGAAGTCGAGACGGTTTGGGAGAGTTACGAGTAGATCCAAACTCATCTTCAGAAGTGGATGCATATTCTGGAGGAACACGTCTCCATCGAGTATTAGCTATTTTTTATTTGGGAAGAAAAAAGGAAACAAAATGCAATCCGTGTTCAGCAAATTTGGTTGATTTTAATATGAAAGCCTAGCCCAAAGTAAAAATTGCTTTTCTTGGTGGTGTAGAAAAGGAATAGATGTACTTTTCAAGTTTTACTTCATGATCTCATCTTTGGAAGGCTTTTCCTCAGTGCTGGTTTAAGGAGCTTTGGGGCCCTGGGGCAAGCTTAAGCAGTCTCCCCCCCCCCCCACCCCCCCCGGATAAAAACATTTGAACAATGACACACACACAAACACACATTTACGCAGAGACACACACACAAACACACAGACAGACACACACACACACTTGTGAATGCATACACACTCCACCAACACAGAGACAGACACACTTGCTAAGACACAATCCCCATTTTGTTCTTTCCTTAAGTAAAATGTATGCTCACTGCACGTCCCCTGCCCTGCTCATCCCTTCCTCTCTCCAATGCAAAAATCCCATGCCATGCTGTGCAGTGCTCTCCCTCCTCTCTCCCATGTAGAATTCAAGCAGCTGCAGGTACCCAATATCTGTCCCATTGACGACATTCTTCTGTGTTGTAAGGGTTGTCACTTGATGTCATCAAGAGGGGGCCCTTAAAGATACAGGATAATGCCGTCACTGTACTGTAGACCTCCGCACTGTCAACGGGACTAAGGGGAAGTGACTGCTGCTGCTTGAATCTTACATGGAAGGGAAGGACAGAAAGGGAACACTGCACAGTGCAGCATCTATCAGCGGGACATGGGTGGGGGGGGTTTCTCTGGCCCAGGGTTAGTGATATTCCCTTAATAAGCAGGAAGCTGGGTCCTCGGGGAACAGCGGGGTAAAAACAGTTGACTGGGTCTGGTAGCGCAGGGGCCTCTGTGTAGGTTGGGGCCCTGGGGCAATTGCCCCCTTTGCTTCTATGGCAGTGCCGGCCCTGCTTTTCCTGACAGAAATGTATCTACCAAGCAAAGAAAGCAGTACAAAAACAATTATGTTGAGTAAAAATTTAGAATGAAGTTACTTTTTCATAGTCATCCCTCAATTATTGTCCATGTGATTCACAGGGCTTCCATTAAAGCACATGAACAGATACAAGAATTGACAGCAAATCTACCAAATGAGCTATACAATGGAAAACAGACACCAGCATAAAACTGACAGTTATTACTTAGGCAGGGGACACACTTGACTGTTTTTGCATGAGTTTTCTCTATCAATTACATTAGCTGCTGTAAAAAAAATGTGTTAGTTTTTTTTTGTTTTTTTGTTGTTGTTTTTTTGCATACAAACACACATAGGCCTCGATTCACAAAGCCGTGACAAACTTAGCATGCGGTTTTGCGCCCATACAGGTTTGTGCGCGTAACAGTAAAGGTTTGCGTGCTTTAACTTTCCCTGTTCACGCGCTAACCCATATGTTAGTGCATGGATGGGAAAGTTAATGCGCGTAAACCTTTACTATTACGTGCGCAAACCTGTATATACGCTAACCTGCGTGTTAAGTTTATAACGGCCATGATAGCATTTATCACAGCTTTGTGAATCGAGGCCCTAGTGTGCAGAAAAACGTGCACAGAAAATTGAAAGTCAAGTGTGTCCACTGCCTAAAAGGGAACCTGAAGTGAGAGGAATAAGAAGGCTGCTATCTTCATTCTCTAGTAAACAATGCCAGTTGTCTGACTTATGTGCTGGAGCTCTGCCTCCAATACTTTTAAGCAGGCCATACACTGGCTCGATTCACGGCCGTTTCGACAGCAGATCCGATCCTGGGATCGAATCTGCTGCCAATCGCTTGCGCTAAACGCACCCGCCGATCCGATTCCCTCCCGAAATCGGATCGGTCCGTCGATCACGCCGTGCGGGAAATTACCCTCGATCGCCCGGCGGTAGGAGCGCGTCGCTTGCGGCGTACGATTCGGGCCCGATCCGAGCATGTATACATTACCTGAAGCTGGCTCCGGGGTCCTCTTCTCCTCGCTGCACCGCATTTCCGCATGTCCCAGTGTACGCTTATACTTCCTGTGTCACTCCGGTGACCAGGAAGTTGAAATAGAGGGCACTCTATTTGAACTTCCTGGTCACGGAGTAACACAGGAAGCGCCGGGATGGAGCAAGAACAGCGGTGCGGTGCAGTGCGGAGAAGACGCCCGGGAGCCAGCCTCAGGTAATGTATACGGGGGGGGACAGGCGGCAGGAGCAGCTGAACAGATTGTGATCGGTTTCAGGCTGAAATCGATTCACAATCTGTTTGCAGTAAAGGCAGCCATACGATCCCTATCTGATCAGGTTCGATCAGATAGGGATCTGTCAGCTGGTCGATCTAATGGCACATCGACCAGTGTATGGCCACCTTTAGTCAGGGCAGTTTCTAGGCTAAAATGCACCCAGGGAGAGAGTGTAAAAATTGCACCCCCCCCTCCCCCCCCCCCGTGCCGGAGCCAGGCATAGGTGCCCGCAGTATAGGTTAGCTAGGTCTAGTTGCACTCAGTATAGGTGTTACGGAACAATAAACAGGTATTGCAATGAATGACCACAGTTTGCAGAAACACTGATACTGAGACAGGAATGTGCAAAAAGGTGTTTTATTAAGGACCAAATCATGCAAACAACATACAACCATATGCAAACAATATATACAGTGAATCTCCCGCAAACCAAACAAAACAGTGTGCACACATATAACCAAAACCCTGACTATCTATCTATCTACAAACGGCATGCAGGAGATATATATGTACAAGCAAATATATATATATACAATAACGCGGTATCAAAGGGAGCAGGCAAAGACAGGTCAAAACGGAATAACAGAGTCAGCAACGGGTAATCAGATACAAGCAAGGTACAAAGGAATAGACAGAAGCAGAGTCAGGACTAGCAGAGGTTCAGCAGCAGGTAATCAGATCATAGAGCAGGTACAGGAAACCAGGAATCAGGAACAGAGGTGACCAGAGACTCAGACCTGTAACATAGGAAGTTCTGGCAATGACTTGCAGGAAGAGGCAGACTTATATAGTCCATGTAATAGGAAGCAGCTGGTGGTAGTTGATCAGAGACACATTAGAGGCCTCTGCAGGCCATACAAAGAACTGCAAGTCCTTAGATGCAATGATAAGCCACCTGCTGGTGGATAGTGGAAGTCCAGGGCAGTCCAACTCAATACCACCACCAGCAGGCAAGAGATGATACCACAAGAATCGTAACAATAGGTAGTGGGCTATAGGTCCCCCCAGTATAGGTAGCCAGGCATAGGTGCTCCAGTATAGGTAGCGGGCTATAGGTCCCCCCAGTATAGGTAACCAGGCATAAGTGCCCCAATATAATTGCCCCCAGTATAGGTTAGCCAGGTAGGTGCCTCCAGGATAGGTATCCAGTATAGTTGCCCCATTATAGTTTAGATAGGCAGTTGCCCCTGGTATTGATTAGATGGGTAGGTGCCCCAGAACAGGTTAGCTAGGTGGGTGCCTCTAATATAGGTAGCCAGAATAGTTGCCCAAAGCATAGGTTAGATAGGTAGGTGACCCCAGTATAGGTTAGATAGGTAGGTTCCCCCAGTATAGTTTATATAGGTAGGTGCCCCCTGTATAGTTTAGATAGGTAGCTTTCCCCAGTATAGGCTAGGTAGGTAGGTGCCCGCAGTATAGGCTAGGTAGGTAGGTTTCCCCAGTATAGGTTATATAGGTAGGTGCCCCCAGTATAGTTTAGATAGGTAGCTTCCCCCAGTATAAGTTAGGTAGGTAGGTAGGTGCCCCCCTCATAATGGAGGGGGGAGCCACAGCCGGGGAGGGCAGCCCCACCTCTCCCTTCCTCTCCCCGGGCCGCCCTCCATGCTCCCCCCTCGGACTGCAGAGTAATTAGCGCAGGGAAGCGCTGTATACAGCTACTCACCTCCCTGGTTCCAATCGCCGCTCACTGGCCGCCGGTCTTCTCCTCTCTGCATAGACGCTGATACACACACTGCTTCCTGCTAAACAGGAAGCAGCGTGTGTATCAGCGGCTATGCAGAGAGGAGACCAGCGGCGAGTGAGCAGCGATTGGAACCAAGGAGATGAGTACAGGGGATAACTGGGACCTTTTGGCCTGGGGGGGAAACGCAAACTAGAGGCCCATTATCATGGCAGCCCCAGCTCAAATGACATCACACATGCACCCCACGTCGTATATGCCAGTAGTCACGTGGAGCGCCAATGCGAAAATACAGAAAGAACACTCTAGGGCAGGGGTCTGCAACCTTTAAGACATAAAGAGCCACTTGGACCCGTTTCCGAAAAGAGAAAAAAACTGGGAGCCGCAAAACCATTATAAAACAAATCTAACACTGCATATATTGTTTCTTACCTTAATGCAATATACAGGATCAGATATGACCCCAATATGCACAAATCGTTAGCAGATATGACCCCAATATGTACAAATCGTTAGCAGATATGACCCCAATATGCACAAATCGTTAGCAGATATGACCCCAATATGCACAAATCGTTAGCAGATATGACCCCAATATGCACAAATCGTTAGCAGATATGACCCCAATATGCACAAATCGTTAGCAGATATGACCCCAATATGCACAAATCGTTAGCAGATATGACCCCAATATGCACAAATCGTTAGCAGATATGACCCCAATTTGCACAATCCTTCAGCAGATCTGACCCCAATATGCACAATCCTTCAGCAGATCTGACCCCAATATGCACAATCCTTCAGCAGATCTGACCCCAATATGCACAATCCTTCAGCAGATATGAAAAGAAAAACCCATTTACTCACCTAGTCAGAAGACCTCCTGTCACGATCTCCCCCTGTCCCGACCTCCGGTCCCGACCTCCTTGTGGCACGCAACTCCCACGATCCTCTTCCTTCCCAAAGTAACGTCCTGCCTGCATTACACTGCAGGGCTACGGGAAAATGGCCGCCCGAAGCCCTGCACTGCATCGGTCCGGCGGCCTCTCTGAAAGGCTGCCGGCCAGCGGCAGCACACTTCACACGCGTGCCGCAGCCACTGACATACACTACCGGAGCCGCGGCTGAGCCACGGCCTAGGAGCCGCGGCAAAGGTGAAAAAGAGCCGCATGCGGCTCTGGAGCAGCGGGTTGCAGACCCCTGCTCTAGGGACAGCGTGACAGGTAAAGTACAGGCATGAAAGGGTGGGGGTACATAATACATTTTGAGGGACAACGGCCAGGGTTTACGTCGTGTCTATCATTTGTGTGGTTATCGCATGCCGTGATTATCGCACCTGACAACCACATTGGCCCGAGATTTCCCAACATCTCAGATTGATACATTCAACCAATTTCCATCCAAATTTTTTTATCCGATTCAGTAATATCAAAACGGTTGGTTGATCGCTGTCAAGTCAATATGGCCACCTTAATTCCCCAAAGCTCATTCCTCCCCCCCCCCCTCCCCCCACTTGTGTCCTCCCCTTCGCTACCATCTCTACTAACCCTCAAATATGCCCCTCTTCCACCTTGGATATCCCCTCCCCCTTTACCAGACACATCCTTACTGATATTCCTGCTGGCACCATGATCCCTGTCTCTTTAATGCTAATTTTCAAAGTTTCGGTATCCCTCCTTCCATAACGGTTCTCACTCCCTCACCCTCACCAGGATTGCACTTTTAGGCTGCTTTCACATTAGGACGTTGCGTTTGGGGCTATGTTAAGGTGGCACAACGTGCCCCTAACGCAACGCATGGTGGTGTTGAAGTTGGACATTATAAAGAGCCACGTTATGAGTCTCTTGGTGCGCCTTTTTTGTTCCATACTGATAGAACGAAAACGGCGCATGCGTCAAATAAAAAAACAAAACAAAAAACATTACTGAGCATGTGCAAACAGTCTAACGCAGCTAACTACGAGTATATCGCACAGCATGCTGCACCTTCATTTAACGTGCCGCGTTATACTCCAATGCAACGTGTGCACTGTGAACAGCCCATTGATTTTTCATTGGTGTGAGTTGTTCTGCGTTGTGGGCTGCTGTAATGTGGAAGTCTAACGTCCCACTGTGAAAGCAGCCTTACTTAGCTTTCCTGTATGACAAGAACACTAGACACCCAGCACTGGGGGAAAGGGGGAAACAAAGGTGAATGAGGGAGAGCTGGTGCCCACCAAGAGTGCGTCTGAGCGTTTTTCAAATCGACACGGATTTGAAAAGCGATTGGCTAATGTTACCCTATGAGGGCCCTTTTCCACTAGCAATTGCTAGCGTTAGCGCTAAACGCTAGCGATTGCGATTCAGCAAAATACTTTTTTTCCCCGGCGATTGCGTTTGTGGTTTTGCTATGCACTGCAGGGCATAGCAAAATCGCGTCAATAATCGCTCCGCCGCGCGATCGTGTTTTCGTTAAAATCGAATCGCGGCAGTGGAAATAACCTGCCGCGATTCCTATGTTATTTAGCAAACCCTAGCGATTTTAAAATCGCTAGCGGTTTGCGATTCAGCAAACGCAATCGCTCTAGTGGAAAAGGGCCCTGAGGGTGTTCTCACAGCAGCATTGTGATTTTTTTCAAAATCGCAAACACACTGCATGAAGCAATTTTTGGGAGCGATTCATTCAAAAATCACTCTGAAAATCGCTTCACAAAATCACACTTACAAATTGCTAGCGATTGCCATTGTGATTTTGGCGTGCACTAGCCCAGAGGGAGGAGGAGTGGAGAGAGAATGAGAATAGCCTGAGAAGGAGCAGAGAGCTTATCTGTATTGCAGTCCCACATCAGACAGGCTACTTGCCTGTAATTTGACTCCTGTCCCTGCCAGTCTCTCACACAAGTCAGAAAGCAACCCTCACCAGGATTGCACTTTTACTTACTTTCCTGTATGACAAGAAGACACAGACACCCAGCACTAGGGAAAGGGTGGAAACAAAGGTGAATGAGGGAGAGCTGGTGCCCACCAACAGTGTGTCTGAGCGTTTTTCAAATCGACAGTGATTTGAAAAGTGAATTGCTATTGTTACCCTATGACAGTGTTCTCCCAGCAGCGTTGTGATTTTTTCAAAATCGCAAACACACTGCATGAAGCATTTTCATTAAAAAACGCTCTGAAAATCGCTTCACAAAATCACACTCACAAATTGCTAGCGATTGCTATTGTGATTTTGGCGTGCACTAGCCCAGATAGAGGAGGAGTGGAGAGAGACTGAGAAGGAGCAGAGAGCTTATCAGAATTGCAGTCCCACATCACACAGAGGCTACTTGCCTGTAATTTGACTCCTGTCCCTGCCAGTCTCTCAAACAAGTCAGTAAGCAGCCCTCCTGGAGTCTAGGGACTGTCAAAAACTTTTCAACTTATTTAACACCTTATCCACACATGCAGTCATTATAACAATGGGGAGAGACCAAACAGATTTTTGCCCACAGACTCTCCAGGCAAGCTCTGCATCATGCTGTGTGTATTTGCCAGCTTGCCTGCCCTCTAATTGCACTTTTATCAGCTAGCCTAGTGTTTCACATTGCCTTACAACAAACCTGAATACACCAGACCTGCCCTAAATCACTGAATGAAAGGCGGCCTGGAGGGAGATTTACCCCCCCCCCCCCCCCTCCCGGCCAGTCTGCCCCTGTAGTAGCTGTATACAGTGCTTCCCTGTGCTAATTACTCTGCAGTCGCCCAGGGAGAGGGAGGGAGTGGTCAAGTGCCCTCTCTCCATCTGCGCTCAGGGCTGCCGCACGGCCGCACAGCCCCTAGAAACGGCCTGCTTTTAGTCACTGGCCCGAAATGAGTATGCTATTAGATGCTTTTGACTCTTGTCTGACTTCACTGGCGGCATACTTGTTCCTGGTGTGTGACACAAAAACAAATAAAGCCAAAAACTCAGCATAACAAACAGGCCACTGGAATTGTTTATAAGGGAATGAAGTTGTAGCTTCCATATTTCTCTTACTTCAGGTTCACTTGTAAACTCCTTCACACAACAAACTGGAGCACTGATAGTAAGATAGTAACACTGATAGTAAGTGAACATATGTATGTACATAAATCAGTCTCTTTCTCCAAGGAGCGATAAATTGTGTCACTCACACCAACAGATGAATGGTCTGTGCTGGTATACAGGCAACAGAGCTGCAGCCTAAATCTAGACCATAATGGCTGCTGAGCCACACAAACAAACAAGAGTAGCTATGCTCATTCTGCTGGGACTTACATAAGGGGAGAAACAGGTGATGGGGATGGAATGTGGTCAATTTAAATGCAAACAATAATTAAACATTTTGTGTGTATGTGTTTTGAGTGCAGATTTGCAGAAGGTTAATGTAATGATCCGTTCAGCTGGCTGCACAGGCAGACAGCTGTTTGACCATTCCTCTAGTCTGTGGGCTGCAGGTCTCTGGAAGAGAGACCTGTCTTTTCTTTTCAAGTTTCAGACCTGCTCTGCTGCTGAGGGATTTGCATACATTTGTTATGCAAATCGCTTAGCTGCCTCCTTTGAAGGCTGGCAGTATAAAAGCCAGGTTCTCCCAGAATCCTTTGCTGGTCATCCTTCATGGTTTGTTACTTATGAACTCTCCTAGAGTATCATCCCTGTTTGTTTGCTAAAGTTATCTTAGAGTAACTCTTGGGAC
Source organism: Hyperolius riggenbachi (assembly GCF_040937935.1). Classification (NCBI taxonomy): domain Eukaryota; kingdom Metazoa; phylum Chordata; class Amphibia; order Anura; family Hyperoliidae; genus Hyperolius; species Hyperolius riggenbachi. The sequence goes on along the minus strand of NC_090649.1, from coordinate 341,778,807 downwards.
TGCACTAGGCACCTTCTCTAGTGCTAGTCAGGTTGCTTTATCTGTTTTGTCTGTGTTGTCTCTTTGCTGCGATTGTCCTGTCGCCAGCGGTGGTCGACAGGAAATCATTCTGTCTGTCTGGGGGTGCTAACCAGAGCAGCGGTTGCTACTGGTAGCCCCTTCTGTTCATCTGTTTGGATCGCACTAGCCTCTAGCGGTAGCGGCTGTGGATCCTTCTGATCTGTATTCTTGGAGTGTAAGCTGGAGCAGCGGTTGCTACTAGCTACCTCATTTGTCTGTCTTGTTTGGATCGCACTAGCCTCTAGCGGTAGCGGCTGTGGATCCTTCTGATCTGTGTTCCTGGAGTGTAAGCTGGAGCAGCGGTTGCTACTAGCTACCTCACCTATCTCTCTTGTAGTGGATCCTGCTAAACCTATTCTGTAATTGGTTCACACTCGCTCTGGCGGAAAGAGCAGGGGATCCTGCTAGCCTGTTTCTGTACTTGGTTCGCACTCGCTCTAGTGGAAAGAGCAGTGGATCCTGCTAGCTCTGTTTCAGTACTTGGTTCACACTCGCTCTGGCGGAAAGAGCAGTGGATCTTTCCTGCCCTGTCCCTGAACCCGGATCGCACTCGCTCTGGCGGAAGAGCGGTGGATCTTATCTGTCCTATTCCTGTTTTCCGTTCGTCTGTCTGTCTTGTCTGATACGAACACTTGCTGTAGGCTCGGTGAGGTAACCGTTAAGCAAGCGTTCGCGTTCTCTATTTTCATGTTTGTGTGTCATTGGTTAGTTAGGGTGGCGTGCTTGTCTCTGTTGCGCTTAACGTGCGGAGACCGCGCCGTAAACGCGTTCGCTGTTGCGAATGAGTGCGGTGTTCGCGTTTAGCTAGCGTTTGTTGTTTTCCTTATCTCTCATTGTGGTTTGCTGTGCCTTTGCTCCTCTCGAGCTCTGTCTTGATTCGGTCTTGTGTCACTTCTGGCAATCGCCTCTCTCCTGCGATTGCGTTCCCGCTTTGTTTCTGCTAATGTGTGTTCACCGTCGCTGGGTGGCGACTAGTTTGGTGGACACACATTTAGTCTGTCTCTGTGCTCTCTCTCTCTTAGAGGGCTATCGTGCCCTGCTTTGCCTTTATCTGTACAATTCCCTGCTGGCATCAGTGGGCGTGCAGAGGCTGTGCTCTTCTGCACTCCACAGCGTCATCTGCCGGTGGGAATTGCCCTCTACAGGTGCATAGCACCTAACCTGGGTTCTACCTTAATTATATGCTTGTGGAGGATTTCCGCTGTGTCAGCGCGCATCTTGTGCGCTGACCACGGAAACGATTCTGCAATCGTTACAGTTAATGATTTTTTTTGTAGGTAAATTGACCACATCCTTCCAGCACCTGTTTTTTGTTTCTTATTGATGTCCCTGGCCAATATGCTTTGATTTACAGGCAATTGCTTATTTGTTGGGAGCCATCCAGGAAAAAAGAGCAACTCAAAATTGTGTCTAAACTACCTTGAAAAAGAGTGGATTGTGTTGGCTTACCTCTCATGTAGATAGAACCAAGCAAGCTTGGATAGTCTATTTGTACACAAAAACACAAACAACCCACTTCTTCAGGTCAAGCACAGCTTACTTATTTTACCTTTAGGGAATGTGGTAGTGGATATGATTATTTTAAATAGACTAGGTAATCTATCAAATGTGGTGGTTCAAGAACATTTGGGGAATAGTGATCACAACATGATAATGTTTGATATGGTAATTAATAGGTTGTGGAGCAGCGGAACAACCAAAACATTACAGTTTTAAAAAGCAATGTTTACAGGAACACTATCAAAGTTTTTTTTTTTTTTTTTCCTAAAGCCCTTTGGAAGTTAGGAAATTAGTAATGGCAGATGATGATAGTAAAAGAAAAAAAAAAAAAAAAATCAGTCACCTTATCAGATCTTTAAACAATTAAACAATTACCTTGCGCTGGAGGGGAATAACTGTCTGCTCAGCAGCGTGCAAGAGTGAGGGATCCCTTCAACCCTCAATTTTCAACTAAGTTACACTTCAAATTTATTCAAGCACGCGCTCTGTATAAAAGTTAAAAAACTCTTTATTAATTCAAATTCACATAGAAACCATTAGTAACAGAGTTTCCTACCTTCTCTCACACTCACTTCAACCTTCATTCATCCACACCATAGAAGGGCCCTTCTATCAAATATAAAAAAATTTTTAATATAAAATTAATAGAAAAAAGGGGAAGATATTCTCCTATATATGCAGAAAAAAATGAATGAATGAAAAATCTAAAATTGTAGAACGTTCATAACTGGCAGATAAACAGGCTGTCACTTAATCCGGAATACGGACAGCACAAATGAACGGAATAACAGCCCGTTTTCACTGGATTGCTTTCCACTATTGAACAATGTCCCATATGTTCATTCCATACCTCTAATGGGTAAGGGCTGTCCGGCTTATTCACACTAAAATGCTATTCCAGTTCTTCCAAACTTTATAATTGTCAGCTTCCCCTGGACATTGAACAAATGCAGGGGATTGTTTACTCACAGTCTATCCGTGCGTTTTCACTAGCGGTGCTCACAGCTGTAGATCCTGAGCTGTACGCTCTAAGGTCATGTGTATACCGTACTCCCGCTAAGCTTCACGTATAGCCGTTACGTCACTTCCGTGTTGAAGATACTAGACTCGCCCGGCCACACTTCCGTACTACTTCCTCTCACTCTATTGATTTTCGGGTGACGTCACCACTCACGGGGTTGCTGGAACTTGGTTGCTAGGTGACTGCTGCGCGCTCCTTACAGTACACCTATATTCCTCGCTCTCCCCCAATCTTATTAAGAGTTGTCAGGAATAAATCCTCTACGCGTTTCAGCCACTAAACGGTGGCCTTCCTCAGGAGGGGTTTCATCAGTCTAGAGTTGCGGCCATTTTCCACTGTATATATACCCCTTTCAAATTACCCATCCTCCATATCAACGGGGTCATGAGTCAAGGGTCACAGGGTGAACTTCCTCTGATAACATTTAGTTTCCTGTTTCACAGCTTGTTGTTTTTATATCGTATTAGCTTCACTTTACTGCCAATATTATGCTGCAAATTATAGAGATACATCAAGAAATATCAAAAAATATAATATCAAAAAATAAAAATAAAATAATAATAAGTAAAAAATAAACAAAAAATGATCAAAAAATATAATATAATAAAAAGATTTTATATAAAAGACAAAACTTTTGTCTATGAAATATATATACAACCATGTATAGAAACTCAGATAGTAAATGGCTATTTACTATCTGAGTTTCTATACATGGTTGTATATATATTTCATAGACAAAAGTTTTGTCTTTTATATAAAATCTTTTTATTATATTATATTTTTTGATCATTTTTTGTTTATTTTTTACTTATTATTATTTTATTTTTATTTTTTGATATTATAATTTTTGATATTTCTTGATGTATCTCTATAATTTGCAGCATAATATTGGCAGTAAAGTGAAGCTAATACGATATAAAAACAACAAGCTGTGAAACAGGAAACTAAATGTTATCAGAGGAAGTTCACCCTGTGACCCTTGACTGATGACCCCGTTGATATGGAGGATGGGTAATTTGAAAGGGGTATATATACAGTGGAAAATGGCCGCAACTCTAGACTGATGAAACCCCTCCTGAGGAAGGCCACCGTTTAGTGGCTGAAACGCGTAGAGGATTTATTCCTGACAACTCTTAATAAGATTGGGGGAGAGCGAGGAATATAGGTGTACTGTAAGGAGCGCACAGCAGTCACCTAGCAACCAAGTTCCAGCAACCCCGTGAGTGGTGACGTCACCCGAAAATCAATAGAGTGAGAGGAAGTAGTACGGAAGTGTGGCCGGGCGAGTCTAGTATCTTCAACACGGAAGTGACGTAACGGCTATACGTGAAGCTTAGCGGGAGTACGGTATACACATGACCTTAGAGCGTACAGCTCAGGATCTACAGCTGTGAGCACCGCTAGTGAAAACGCACGGATAGACTGTGAGTAAACAATCCCCTGCATTTGTTCAATGTCCAGGGGAAGCTGACAATTATAAAGTTTGGAAGAACTGGAATAGCATTTTAGTGTGAATAAGCCGGACAGCCCTTACCCATTAGAGGTATGGAATGAACATATGGGACATTGTTCAATAGTGGAAAGCAATCCAGTGAAAACGGGCTGTTATTCCGTTCATTTGTGCTGTCCGTATTCCGGATTAAGTGGCAGCCTGTTTATCTGCCAGTTATGAACGTTCTACAATTTTAGATTTTTCATTCATTCATTTTTTTCTGCATATATAGGAGAATATCTTCCCCTTTTTTCTATTAATTTTATATTAAAATTTTTTTTTATATTTGATAGAAGGGCCCTTCTATGGTGTGGATGAATGAAGGTTGAAGTGAGTGTGAGAGAAGGTAGGAAACTCCGTTACTAATGGTTTCTATGTGAATTTGAATTAATAAAGAGTTTTTTAACCTTATCAGATCTTGCATTGTGCTAGGACAGTGCGGGGGTGACGGGTTTATCTATTCAGCGTCTATTCTGTGTAGAAAGTAACAGGAATGCATCTCTTCCTCTGAACTATCCTTGCTGGGCATAATTAAACAAACCATGTTCCGTCAGCAGAGTGGGTTCTTCCGTGCAGGCAGATTTCACACGCTGTAGTGAGAAATTCAATCATTGTCGGCACAGCATGGATTGCCAAAGCCCCAAATTACCGTTATGTAGGTAGCGCAGCATAGCATTGCTGCTATGACGGTGCCCAGCTTCAGCACTCGGGGCTCAGTGCTGCGCTCCGAAATAACCTGCTGCTTTGGGCAATAATAAGGAGTGCAACAAAATTTGCACAAAAAAAAATGGTTGCTTGGATGCCTGGTTGATCCTGGCTCCTATTTTCACCAGTGATTGCGAGACTGGTAAGCCTCTCTTACTTTGTTTGGTAGAAGCAGTAGAGTGCTGTACCGTGTTAGCCATGAGTAAAAGCAAGGAGTTTTGAATCAGGATGATACCATTTATTGGCTAACTTAGAGATGGATAAACAGTGAGCTTTCGGCTTATAAAAAGCCTTTGTCGGACTGGTTCCTGACCAGAACTGAAAAACACAGCTTATATACACTGACATACAGAGGAGAAACATTCTTTAGCAAACATAAATGTAACTAGATGCCTCAACTGTTACTGAAGAGGCTTTCCCAGGCATCCTGGCTAAATTGATAAGATCAACAGTTCCCTCAACATGACATGAAGCAGATTCTGGTGATGGGGAGACATCGTAAATTCCAAGTTCAAATTGTAACTGGGCTGGTTACATGCACCGTTAATTCTAAGCTTAAGAGAATTGTGGCATTTAAAGCCAAATGCATTTAAAGCTTTAAATGCCACAATTCTCTGATGGCCCATACTCACGGGCAACTAAACTGCCTGTCGCTTGCACACGGGAGCGTGTGCGCGACAGGCCAGCGACAGCTCGTCGCCAGGTCCCTCCGCATACACACGGCGGAGGGACCTGGCAACTGATGCGGCGGAAGCTGTCGCTGTTGTCCCTCCCCCCGCCGGAAGCGCCGTCTATTTGTTATTATGTTGCTGTCGCTAGTCCGCGTACTCACGCGGACTAGCGACAGTTGCGGCGGAGTTGCGGCGGCGACTGTCGCCAGGCGATTGAAAGTTTCAATCACCTGGCGACATCAGCGACGGGCGACAGTTCAGGGTGCGCGTGCAACGCCGCATACTCACGGGCGACCTGTCTCCGCAACACGCGTGCGCCGCGTGTTGCGGCGACAATTGTAGCCCGTGAGTATGGGCCATTAAGCTTAGAATTAATGGTGCATGTAACCAGCCCAGTTACAATTTGAACTCGGAATTTACGATGTCTCCCCATCACCAGAATCTGCTTCATGTCATGTTGAGGGAACTGTTGATCTTATCAATTTAGCCAGGATGCCTGGGAAAGCCTCCTGAGTAACAGTTGAGGCATCTAATTACATTTATGTTTGCTAAAGAATGTTTCTCCTCTGTATGTCAGTGTATATAAGCTGTGTTTTTCAGTTCTGGTCAGGAACCAGTCCGACGAAGGCTTTTTATAAGCCGAAAGCTCACTGCTTATCCATTTCTAAGTTAGCCAATAAATGGTATCATCCTGATTCAAAACTCCTTGCTTTTACTTTGTTTGGGTGATGGTTAACCAAGAGATTATATGAAGAAGTATTATCACCGTGGTGAAGCCTTATAGACTGTTTAAACTACTTTATGATCTGTGCCCATTTTTTATACTATTATTATTATTATTATTATTTAGTATTTATATAGCACCGACATATTATGCAGCGCTGTACAGTATATATATATATATATATATATATATCTTGTCACTAACTGTCCCTCAAAGGAGCTCACAATCTAATCCTTACCATTGCCATATGTCTATATTATGTAGTGTAAGTACTGTAGTCTAGGGGCAATTTTTAGGGGGAGCCAATTAACTTATCCGTATGTTTTTGGAATGTGGGAGGAAACCGGAGTGTCCGGAGGAAACCCACGCAGACACAGAGAGAACATACAAACTCTTTGCAGATAGTGCCCTGGCTGGGATTCGAACCAGGGACCCAGCGCTGCAAGGCAAGAGCGCTAACCACTACGCCACTGTGCTGCCCCAATAACCTTCGCCATTTCTGTATGGATTGACCTACAGCGAATCTGAGGGCAGATTTGTAAAATGCGGCAATGCTTAACCAAATGACACTAAATATCGATAGGTTAACATGTGTGGTCAGCAAACGTTGAACAACTCAGTTTCCATTGCAGCTAGAATGCTTCAAGTTGGACAAGGTATTATGCAGATTTTTAGCAACCGGCAAATATATTTGTTTTCTGTCTGTGATAACCCAATCTCGAATTGTTAATATATGGGATTTTCCTCTTGTCTAATTCAAAATTTTGGAGGAGAGTTTTGGAATGGATTGTTCTCTGATGCTGGCTTCCAAAAGCACCATTTGCTAGTAACAAATGGTGCTTCTTATTCAGGGTGGGTGATGGGGAGAAAGCCAGGAAAAAAAAAAAGAGAGACTTCTAAGTACATTTAAAGGGACTCCGAGCTCTGAAAAAAATGGAAAGTTGTACTCACCAGGGGCTTTTTCCAGCCCAGTGCTGGTCGGGAGGTCCCACGCCGGCGTCCTGGCTCCTCTCCTTCTCCTCGCTCCGGAATGGCTGGCAGGCCGCAGCCCGGGCGACACTCTCCCGAGTGTCGGGCTGCTTCTTCCGCATATGACGCGGATTACGTCACACGCCGGCCGCCTCGCGTCATCACGGCGGCCGGCGTGAAAGTACTGCGCATGCGCGAACAAAGCGCGCATGCGCAGTACTTTCACGCCGGCCGCCGTGATGACGCGAGGCGGCCGGCGTGTGACGTGATCCGCGTCATATGCGGAAGAAGCAGCCCGACACTCGGGAGAGTGTCGCCCGGGCTGCGGCCTGCCAGCCATTCCGGAGCGGGGAGAAGGAGAGGAGCCAGGACGCCGGCGTGGGACCTCCCGACCAGCACTGGGCTGGAAAAAGCCCCTGGTGAGTACAACTTTCCACTTTTTTTTAAGAGCTCGGAGTCCCTTTAAAAGTGAAACTGACAGTAGCTTTGCTGGACCATATGGAAATTGTTGGCGATTACGCATGACTTTCCATAGTGTTCATCACAGTTAAATAGTTAAATAGTTATTTGGGTTGAAAAAAGACATATGTCCATTGAGTTCAACCAGAGAACAAAGTACAACACCAGCCTGCTCCCTCACATATCCCTGTTGATCCAGAGGATGGCGAAAAAAACCTTACAAGGCATGGTCCAATTAGCCCAAAAAGGGAAAAAATTCCTTCCCGACTCCAGATGGCAATCAGATAAAATCCCAGGATCAACATCACTGGGTATTACCTAGTAATTGTAGCCATGGATGTCTTTCAACGCAAGGAAAGCATCTAAGCCCCCTTTATATGCAGGTATAAAATTAGCCATAACTACTTCCTGTGGCAATGCATTCCACATCTTAATTACTCTTACTGTAAATAACCCTTTCCTAAACAAAAGGCTAAAACGTTTTTCCTCCATGCGCACATCATGTCCTCTAGTCCTTTGAGAAGGCCTAGAGAGACAAAAAGCTCATCCACCAAGCTTTTATATTGCCCTCTGATGTATTGATACATGTTAATTAGATCCCCTCTAAGGCGTATTTTCTCTAGACTAAATAAACCCAGTTTATCTAACCTTTCTTGGTAAGTGAGACCTTCCATCCCACGTATCAATTTTGTTGCCAGTCTCTGCACCTGCTCTAAAACTGCAATATCTTTCCTGTAATGTGGTGCCCAGAACTGAATTCCATATTCCAGAGGTGGCCTTACTAGAGAGTTAAACGGGGGCAATATAAAATGCTAGCATCTCGAGTTTTTATTTCCCTTTTAATGCATCACAAAATTTTATTAGCTTTAGCTGCAGCGGCTTGGCATTGAATACGATTATTTAACTTGTTGTCGATGAGTTTTCATAAGTCCTTCTCCAAGTTTGATGCCCCCAACTGTATCCCATTTATTTTGTATGGTGCTAGACCATTGGTACGACCAAAATGCTATGATCTTTATCATTGGCAGCCTCATTACCTACACATACATTGTGATAGCCATATTTGGGAGATTGTGCTGCATATAGACAGATACTGACATTTGTATGTGATGTATTTTCATGCATACATCTATCCCCCTCTGCACGTGTGATAACTATCAATCTATGTGTTCACATTGAATATTTTACTCCCCCTCCCAGCAACGCTGGTGAATTGTTCTTGTTTTTACCTGGGATACGTCCTTAATAAATGTATACTTATTGCTACATGCAGTGTTGGTCGTTTGGTTTACTTATCATGGATGTTGTTCTTGTTTAAATTGTGCTAACACTATCCATGGATATGGATATATTTATATTGCTCTGTTTTTTGTTATTATACCTGAGTTGATTGAACTTTGCTTTTCTAAGATTCATAGTTTTAGTGGTCCCGCTGCCCCGCGGCCTATCAGTCACCAGATCAAACGTTATCATGTTGTGATCACTATTTCCCAAATGTTCTTGAACCTGCACATTTGATACATTATCTGGTCTATTTGAAATGATAAAATCCAGTAACGCATTGCCCCTAGTTGGTTCCGTTACCATTTGAGTCAGGTAACTGTCCTGTAGTGATGCCAGAAACATGCTGCTTTTACCAGAACAGGTAGCCTCAATACTCCATTCAATGTCTGGAAAGTTGAAGTCACCCATAACTATGACCTCATTTTTACTTGCAGCTTTTTCAAACTGCTGTAGTAATCGCAGTTCTGCAGCTTCATAAATATGTGGTGGCCTGTGGCATACCCCAATAAGCAATTGGCAACCTTTATTTCCACCATGAATATTTACCCAAACGGACTCCACATCTTCACAATCTTCATTAATCTCATCATTTAGGACAGCTATAAAAGAGTTCTTAACAAAGAGACAACCCCACCACCTTTTTCCCAGTTCTATCCTTCTTAAACACATTGTATCCCTCTAAATTCGCTAACCAGTCATGGCTTTCATCCATCCATGTCTCGGTTATTCTCACAATGTCATAACCTTTGTCAATCAGAATGAACTCTAGTTTGTCCATTTTATTTGCAAGGCTCCTAGCATTGGTTACCATGCACTTTATATTTTTACCACCACATTTTCCAATTTTTCCACAGGGATCACTACTGGGTCCAGTACTTTCAATGAATGTATTAATGACCTAGCACTGGCTGGATAGTGTACTGGTAAAGGGCCCTGGGTTCAAATCTTGGCTCTTCCTGTTCAGTTAAGCCAGCACCTATTCAATAGAAGACATTGGGCAAGAATCCCTAACACTGCTACTGCATATAGAGTGCGTACTAGTGCTATGAGTCCACCAGGAGAAAAGCAAAATATAAATGTTATTTGTCTTGTCTTTGTCTGATACAACACACTTCAGATACAACACAAAAGAAAAGGTGTCTTCCTCTCTGAGCCACAGGAAGGCATTATTCTGAATGGAGTCACAGGGCATGGAAGTGGTCAGAGCGGCGGGGGGGTGCAAGACACTGACATTGTTTGTGTAAGCTTTTTAACCTTTTTCAGTTGATGGCTAGCATAGTTGCTAGCGTTACAGTGGATTTCTGATTTAATATGGTTTTATTGAATAAACAAAAGATTAAAAATCTACAACAACTATACTGACTATCCAATACCTCCAAACATATTCCTAAGGTGAACAAAATTTTGCTTAAAGGACTACTATCACGGAAAAAGTAGGCAATTAAAATCTGACAGAACCGACAGGTTTTGGGCCAGTCCATCTCCTCGTGGGGATTCTCAGGGTTTTCTTTGTTTTCAGCAGCAGGTAAGATAATTAACCCTTGTATACTAGTTAGTGAGTTTTTGGTAGCCATGCTCTCAGCAGTTTTTTTTTCAGAGGGGAGCTTAGGGGTTGAGGATATTTTATTATATGGTCATATAGTTTCAGTCCAATGACTTTCCATGAAACAATGCCTCAACTGAAGATTTTTTGATGTAACATTAAGGAACTAAATAGCTGGAATAAATGCAAGCTAGTGTTTGATTATATTAAAAAAAAACAGGCTCCATACACAGTAGTAGTGCTTGTAATGGGTCAATTATGATTAAGCAAAATTTAGCATACTTTTTCACAATTACACATTGCGTAATTGTGATTATGTTACGTACAACATACTACATTTGTGAATCGTTAGTATGCTTTTAATTGCGCAATTACGCCTAATTTGTGTTCAATGCATACAGATATTCACATCCATTCACCAATATACTGTGCATGCATGGCTTTTAGTTAATCAATGCCAAAAAACAGTTTGTATCCGTAAAAAAAAATTTGCAATGATCAGCCAATATACTGCATATTACTTAAATATTAAATGCAAAAAGTGTGTTCATATGTGAAAAAAAATTGCATTGATATGCCAGTATACAGCACGTGTGGCTATTATTTACATATTTAATGTAAAAAATGTTTTTGCATGCAAAAAAATGGCTGTGTCCAAAATTACTTGTAACTTACGTGAACATGCGTCATTACGGTTAGAGATTACGTTTACATGAGGGATTTTTTACTCGTAATCTACACATTTTGTATTACGATGCTTAATTGCGAATTACGATGCTTAATTACGCACTTTCTACCCACCACTAATAAGTATGTGGTTGGAGGATCTAATGATTCTGCAAGAATGCAGGAAGGATTACCAACTGTTTTTATCTGAAATTACTGAAACATGCAAATCTAGACTCTTGGCATCTCTCCTGCGAATTATGCACTATGGAAGACAGCAAAGAGGAACTCGGAACTAATTTGTTTCCAAAAGGACTTTGTGGTAAAATTCTTGCCCATCTCCTGTGTGCCGATTCTGGTTCCTCTGCCATTCCCAGGTTTATTATTTTCAGATGTAAAGTATGTACGGTATTTTTGCAGATAGCTGAAGCCTTCCAGGATTTTTATGCTAATTTGTGTTCCTCTAAAGTAGGTAATGCTGATGGCCGGATTTTCTCCTCTTTTAATGATTTGAATGTTCCTACTCTGGCAATAGATGTGAGGGAGGCGTTGGACTGACCCATTACTAAGAAGGAAATTGAGATAGCCTTATTGTCCTTTAAGAAAGTTAACGCCCCCAGGTTGGTCTGTATACCTTGAATTGAATATTTAAAATAAAGCCTTTATGGTCCCCAGGCTACAGCAGCTGTTTCACTGTACAGTAGTCTTAGTTATCCAGCACCGACAGGCATCAGCTTTCTGGTTGTTTGAGACTTAAATGTTAAAAATAGGCCCAGCTAATACAGGGCTATACTCCACTCTAAATACTTACCATGAACTCTGTATTAAATGTTAAAATACAGTCATTGAGAGTATATTAACTTGGGGGGGGGGGGGGCAATTGTTAAGGACAACAGAGTCCACAAACAGCCTAAGAAGTCAGCCTTCACCACTGTGAGTATTGCTGGTGATTTGCGCTGGTTGGTTGAGACTTCAGGTTAGTTGAGTTCCGACTGACCCGGGACTCTACTGTATTTATGGTAGCCAGGATACCCTCCTTCTATGAAGGAAGCACTTATTGTTTTATTATTGAAGGCAAAAACCATAAAGTCATGCAAACCTTACTGTCTCATTTCTTTGATGAACAATGGCACCAAAATACTGGCAAAAGTTATAGCCAATAGGCTCTATATCCTCCTTAGTTTACATCCAGATCAGACCAGTTTAATTATGGCTAGCTCTATGAAATTGGATATACTATGCCTATTTTCTAACATTCAGTTTTCGCATACTAATGCGGTCTCTTGAATAATATTTTGCTGCTCCCAGCCTGCATCCCTTCCCTCCAATTAGCGGGGAGGGAAGGGACGCAGGCAGGGAGTGGTGACATAGAGGAGGCGGGGGAGCGGCGGAGAGTGACAGTGTGGATATAAACCGCCTGCTATCGACACGCTGCATGTCGCTAGCACGGCAGTTTGATTTATGGGGCTCAGCAGAGCGCAGGGGGGGCCTGGGGGGAGACAGTATAGCAACAGAGGCTGGGCATTATATGCAGACCCAGCGTCTGTGTGCTAATAGGATTCATAGAACCCGCCTCAGGTTCTCTTTAAGGGTCTAAAAGAGGAACTGTAACCAAGGATTGAAAATCCCAATCAGTAGCTGATACCCCCTTTTCCATGAGAATTGTTTTCTTGTTTTCTCAAAAGGATCATCAGGGGGCTCTGTATGGCTGATATTGTATTGAACCCCCCCCCCCCCCCCCCCACCACCACCACCACAGTGTGAGGTCAGCACCAGGGTGCTGACATCACACTGTCGGAGCCCTTTTGCATTGTGGGAAATAACAGCTGTTCCCAGCTGCCAAAAATGCATCATCTATTTCCAAAGACATCACATGCCAGCAGTAAAAATGTTGCCATGTAATAAATGTCAGAATGCAAATCAGGGAGAGGAAATATTTGACAATGGACAAACTAAATAAATAATTATTGTAAAAATTAAACACTTTTTTCATTACGTTATTTTCACTGTAGTTCCTCTTTAAGATTAATAATATTGAAGAGTGTATCTCACTATACACTGAAGACAAGCTTATTTACCTGGCGGACGCAGGCCTGTCATTTGTGACAGTGTTTGGAATATATGAGACTTAAAGGACCACTATCGCGAAAAAAAGTAGGCATTTAAAATCTGACAGAACCGACAGGTTTTGGGACAATCCATCTCCTCATAGGGTACTTCAAGGGTTTGCTTTGTTTTCAACAACATTTCCTGAACAGCAGTTTAGCTGCCAAAATAGCAAGATACTAGCCGGCCTCCCTAATCACTTGCACACTATTATGTCAGTTAGATTTTGCAACTGTTGTTCAGGAAATGCTGTTGAAAGCCCTGAGAATCCTCCTTAAAGAGACTCTGTAACATCAAAAACCTCCCCTGGGGGGTACTCACCTCGGGTGGGGGAAGCCTCCGGATCCTAATGAGGCTTCCCACGCCGTCCTCTGTCCCATGGGGGTCTCGCTGCAGCCCTCCGAACAGCCGGCGACAGACCCGACTGTAGCTTCAATATTTACCTTTGCTGGCTCCAGCGGGGGCGCTGTGGCTGCTTTCGGCACGTAAATAGACGGAAATACCCGATCTCCGTTGGGTCCGCTCTACTGTGCAGGCGCCGGAAACTTGCGCCTGCGCAGTAGAGCGGACCCGACGGCGATCGGGTATTTCCGCCTACTTCGGAGCCGACAGCCGTCAGAGCGCCTGCGCAGGAGCCGGGAAGGTAAATATTGACATCACCGCTGCACGGAGGGCTGCAGCGAGACCCCCGTGGGACAGAGGACGGCGTGGGAAGCCTCATTAGGATCCGGAGGCTTCCCTCACCCGAGGTGAGTACCCCCCAGGGGACGTTTTGTCATTACAGTTCCTCTTTAAAAAGATGGACTGGCCCAAAACCTGTCATCTGACACATTGCCTACTTTTTTTGCGATAGTGGTCCTTTAAGACAGTATTTTGGGTTTATTTATTAATTGAAATCCTGTTTATTTTCTTTATATAATATTGATACTTCCCTGATTTGTAGTACTTCTAAGCTTATGGTGGCGAACCAATTTAACTAGTTAACCACTTTGGGGTTTTTTACCTTTATGGTCCAGAGTGATTTTCACATTTCAGCGCTTCTCCCTTTCATTCACCAATAACTTTATCACGTCTTATCACAACGAAAAGATCTATATCTTGTTTTTTTTGCCACCAATTAGGCTGTCTTTGGGCTGTACATTTAGCTATGAATTTATTTTATTTTATTCTAAATGCATTTTAACAGGAATAGTTACAAAAAATGGAAAAAAATCAATTTCTCAGTTTCAGCCATTATAGTTTTAAAAATAAAACATGATACTGTAGGTAAAAGCCACACATTTTATTTGCCGATTTGTCGAGGTTATTACAACAGTTAAAGGAATACTGTAGGAGGGTTGGGGAATAATGAGTTGAACTTACCCGGGGCTTCTAATGGTCCTCCGCAGACATCCTGTGCCCGCGCAGCCACTCACTGATGCTCCGGCCCCACCTCCACTTCACTTCTGTAATTTCAAACTTTAAAGTCTGAAAACCACTGCGCCTGCTTTGCCGTGTCCTCGTTCCCGCTGATGTCACCAGGAGCGTACTGCGCAGGCACAGTATGGTCTGTGCCTGCGCAGTACACTCCTGGTGACCTCAGTGGGAGCGAGGACACGGCAACGCAGGCACAGTGGTTTTCAGACTTTAAAGTCTGAAATTCCAGAAGAGAACCGGAGGCGGGGCCAGAGCATCGGTGAGTCGCTGCGCAGGCACAGGATGTCTGCGGGGGACCATTAGAAACCCCGGGTAAGTTCAATTAATTTTCCCCCAACCCCCCTACAGTATTCCTTTAAATCATGTCCCTAGTACAATGTATGGTGACAATATTGTATTTTGAAATAAAGGTGTATTTTTTTCAGTTTTGCGTTCGTCAATAATTACAAGCACTTACATGCAAAAATAACAGTACGATCTATACTCTCATGGCATACATATTAAAATAGTTGAGTCCCTAAGGTAACTATTTATGTATTTATTTATTTATTTTTTTAAATGTCAGGATGCAAGGACTGGGGAAGAGTCTGTGTGCATGGATAGGGAACTGGCTAATGGACAGAAAACAAAGAGCTGTGGTTAATGGATCATATTCAAAATGGGTGACTGTTAGCAGTGGGGTCACACATGGCTCAGTACTGGGGCCAGTACTCTTCAATTTATTTATTAATGATCTAGTAGATGCAGTAGAAACCTTGTTGCTATTTTTTAAGATGATACAAAATTGTGCAGAATCATCAATTCTCAGGAAGATGATGACATACTGCAACAATATCTGGATAGGATGGGTATATGGGCACATAAATGGCAGATGAAATTCAATGTTGACAAATGTAAAGTAATGCATTTTGGTTGTACCAATGATCTAGCACCATGCAAAATAAAAGGGATACAGATGGGGACATCAAACTTGGAGAAGGACTTGGGAGTACTCATCGATAACAAATTAAATAATCATATTCAATGCCAAGCTGCTGCAGCTAAATCTAATAACATTTTGGGATCCATTAAAAGGGAAATAAAAACTCAAGATGCTAGCATAATATTGCCCCTGGTTAACTCTATAGTAAGGCCACATCTGGAATATGGAATTCAGTTCTGGGCACCACATTACAGGAAAGATAGTGAAGTTTTAGAGCAGTTGCAGAGACAAGCAACAACATTGATACGAGGGATGTAAGGTCTCACTTACCAAGAAAGGTTAGATAAACTAAGTTTATTTAGTCTGAAGAAAAGACGCCTTAGAGGGGATCTAATTAACATGTATAAATACATCAGAGGGTAATATAAAAGCTTGGCGTATGGGAGCTTTTTGTCCCTAGGCTTTCACAAAGGACTAGAGAACATGATCTGCATATGGAGGAAAAACGTTTTAGACATTTATTTAGGAAAGGGTTCTATACAGTAAGAGTGATTAAGATGTGGAATGCATTGCCACAGGAAGTAGTTATGGCAAATTCTATATCTGCATTTAAAGGGGGCATAGATGCTTTCCTTGCATTGAAAGACACCCATGACTATAATTACTAGGTAACGCCCAGTGGTGTTGATCCAGGGATTTTATCTGATTTCCATCTGGAGTCGGGAAGGATTTTTTTCCCTTTTGGGGCTAATTGGACTATGCCTTGTAAGGGTTTTTCGCCTTCTTCTGGATCAACAGGGATATGTGAGGGAGCGTGCTGATGCTGTACTTTATTTTCTGGTTGAACTCGATGGACGTATGTCTTATTTCAACCCAAATAACTATGTAACTTTTTTTTAATAAAAGTGTGTTACTTACCTGGATCTTATACTGGGCCCCTGCAGTTGGCCTGTGCCTGCATCGGTACTCTAAGATCAGTTTCGGCTACTAAGCTTGTTGCCGGCCACTGCACAGCCCTGGCTGCGCACACTCTCGCACACTCTCCTCGTTTGCGCTTCAGTCACTGGGAGCTTCCTGCGCAGGCGCAGTAGAGATTTGCTTGTAAATGCCCCCCCCCCATACACACACGCTTTATTCCTAGGGTGTACTGTGATCATTGATCACAGGCACTTAGATCGGTGAATAATAATCCTAACATTTGTATAGCACTTTTCTCCTGTTGGACTCAAAGCGCTCAAGAGCTGCTCAAGGGGCTCAAGGGCGTACTCAAGGGGCCACCCTACAGTGTTAGAAAGTCTTGCCCAAGGACTTCTTACTGAATAGGTGCTGACCCTAGCCAGGATTCGAACCTGGTCTTTCATGTCAAAGGCAGAGCCCTTAACCAGCAAACTACCCAGCCACTAATCAGTGAATGAGAACTGTGTTCCCATTCACTGATTAGCGTACTAACGGGTGGCAACAAGAATGCGCGCAAGAGCACGTCGCAGGAAACTAATATTTACGGCCCTGGGATTTCAGATGAAGTCTCTCAGGGCGTGGATATACTGCACGTGGTGCAGTAACTAGTTAACCACTTACCGACCGCCCACTGCACAGGGGCAGCCGGAAAGTGGGTCCTGCAAGGACCAGCTCAGCTCAGGCTGCAGCCACCCTAGTCTGCATCCAAGCACACTGATTTCCCCCCCTGCCCCCTGATCGCCCACGGCACCCCTCAGATCCCCCCCCCTGCCCACGCCCCAGACCACTGTTTGCACCCAATAATAATAATTCCACCCCCCTAATCACCCATCAATCACTCATCTGTCAACACTATTTTTATTTATTCCCTAAACTGCCCCCTGCTCCCTCCTGATCACCCCCCATCCCTCAGATTCTCCCCAGACCCCCCCCCCCCTGTGTACTGTATGCATCTATCCCCCTGATAACCTGTCAATCACCCATCAATCACCCCCTGTCACTGCCACCCATCAATCAGCCCCTAACCTGCCCTGTGTGGGCAATCTGATCACCCACCCACACCAATAGATCGCCCGCAGATCCGACGTCAGATCACCTCCCAAGTGCAGTGTTTACATCTGTTCTCTACCCTAAACACCCACTAATTACCCATCAATCACCCATCAATCACCCCCTATCACCACCTGTCACTGTTATCCATTAGATCAGACCCTAATCTGCCCCTTGCGGGCACCCAATCACCCACCTACACACTCAGATTGCCCTCAGACCTCCCCTTATCAATTCGCCAGTGCAATATTTACATCTGTTCTTCCCTGTAATAAGACACTGATCACCTGTCAATCACCCATCAATCACCCCCTGTCACTGCCACCCATCAATCAGCCCCTAACCTGCCCCTTGCGGGCAATCTGATCACCCACCCACACCAATAGATCGCCCGCAGATCCGACGTCAGATCACCACCCAAGTGCAGTGTTTACATCTGTTCTCTACCCTAAACACCAACTAATTACCCATCAATCACCCATCAATCACCCCCTATCACCACCTGTCACTGTTACCCATCAGATCAGACCCTAATCTGCCCCTTGCGGGCACCCAATCACCCGCCTACACTCTCAGATTGCCCTCAGACCCCCCCCCCCCTTATCAAATCGCCAGTGCAATATTTACATCTGTTCTTCCCTGTAAAAACCCACTGATCACCTGTCAATCACCCATCAATCACCCCCTGTCACTGCCACCCATCAATCACCCCCTGTCACTGCCACCCATCAATCAGCCCCTAACCTGCCCCTTGCGGGCAATCTGATCACCCACCCACACCAATAGATCGCCCGCAGATCCGACGTCAGATCACCTCCCAAGTGCAGTGTTTACATCTGTTCTCTACCCTAAACACCCACTAATTACCCATCAATCACCCCCTGTCACTGCTACCTATCAGATTAGACCCCTATCTGCCCCTAGGGCACTCAATCACCCGCCCAAACCCTTAGAACGCCCTCAGACCCCAGCCCTGATCACCTTGCCAGTGCATTGCTTGCATCTATTCCCCCCTCTAATCACACCTTGAGACACCCATCAATCACCTCCTGTCACCCCCTAGCACACCTACCCATCAGATCAGGCCCTAATTTGCCCTGTGTGGGCTCCTGATCACTCGGACAAACCCTCAGATCCCCCTCAGACCCCCTTCCGATCACCTCCCCAGTGCATTGATTGCATCTATTTTCCCCTCTAACCACCCCCTGAGACACCCATCAATCACCTCCTGTCACCCCCCTAGCACTCCTATCCATCAGATCAGGCCCATCCATCAGATCAGGCCCAATACAACCTGTCATCTAAAAGGCCACCCTGCTTATGACCGGTTCCACAAAATTCGCCCCCTCATAGACCACCTGTCATCAAAATTTGCAGATGCTTATACCCCTGAACAGTCATTTTGAGACATTTGATTTCCAGACTACTCACGGTTTTGGGCCCGTAAAATGCCAGGGCGGTATAGGAACCCCACAAGTGACCCCATTTTAGAAAAAAAGACACCCCAAGGTATTATGTTAGGTGTATGATGAGTTCATAGAAGATTTTATTTTTTGTCAAAAGTTAGCGGAAATTGATTTTTATTGTTTTTTTTTTTTCACAAAGTGTCATTTTTCACTAACTTGTGACAAAAAATAAAATCTTCTATGAACTCGCCATACACCTAACGGAATACCTCGGGGTGTCTTCTTTCTAAAATGGGTTCACTTGTGGGGTTCCTATACTGCCCTGGCATTTTAGGGGCCCTAAACCGTGAGGAGTAGTCTAGAAAACAAATGCCTCAAAATGACCTGTGAATAGGACGTTGGGCCCCTTAGCGCACCTAGGCTGCAAAAAAGTGTCACACATGTGGTACCGCCGTACTCAGGAAAAGTAGTATAATGTGTTTTGGGGTGTATTTTTACACATAGAGTACGGCAATACCACATGTGTGGCACTTTTTTGCAGCCTAACTGTGCTAAGGGGCCCAAAGTCCAATGAGCACTTTTAGGCTTTACAGGGGTGCTTACAAATTAGCACCCCCCCAAAATGCCAGGACAGTAAACACACCCCACAAATGACCCCATTTTGGAAAGTAGACACTTCAAGGTATTCAGAGAGGGGCATGGTGAGTCCGTGGCAGATTTCATTTTTTTTTTTTTTTGTCACAAGTTAGCAGAAATGGAAACTTTTTTTTTTTCCTTCTCACAAACTGTCATTTTCCGCTAACTTGTGACAAAAAATAATATCTTCTATGAACTCACTATGCCTCTCAGTGAATACTTTGGGATGTCTTCTTTCCAAAATGGGGTCATTTGGGGGGTATTTATACTATCCTGGAATTCTAGCCCCTCATGAACATGACAGGGGGTCAGAAAAGTCAGAGATGCTTTAAAATGGGAAAATTCACTTTTTGCACCATAGTTTGTAAACGCTATCACTTTTACCCAAACCAATAAATATAGGCTGAATGGGTTTTTTTTATCAAAAACATGTTTGTCCACATTTTTCGTGCTGCATGTATACAGAAATTTTACTTTATTTGAAAAATGTCAGCACAGAAAGTTAAAAAAATCACTCTTTTGACAAAATTCATGTCTTTTTTGATGAATATAATAAAAAGTAAAAATCGCAGCAGCAATCAAATAGCACCAAAAGAAAGCTTTATTAGTGACAAGAAAAGGAGCCAAAATTCATTTAGGTGGTATGTTGTATGAGCGAGCAATAAACCGTGAAAGCTGAAGTGGTCTGAATGGAAAAAAAGTGCCTGGTAAAGCCCACGGTCCTCAAGTGGTTAAGTACTTAGGGGTATGGGTACAGAGAGACAATGATAAATATATGGATGCTAATTTATACTGTCTTGGATGATATAGAAAATATATTTACATATTGGAATTTGCTGCCGTTTAACTTATATGGAAGAATAAACACTGTTAAAATTGTGGTGGTTGACCAAGCTTCTTTACTTACTACAAATGTCTTCCTCTTGGATCCCACAATCTTTTCTTTCTCAAATATTATCTTTTATTAAATTTAGCAAATATTAACAGACATACAAGAATATGCAGGTCACAACAGCCTCTGATGAGTCATAGATGACGAAACTAGTAAGGCGGAGCTTCCGTACGAGTGTGAGCTGGGAGACACGCTGCAGATGAACACGGACGCTAACGAGACCTTCTGAGGATTTATTTACATGTGCATGATGCAAGGATGTTTGTGAGTGCATTGCTGTGATTTTAAATTTTTTAATAAATACAGAGTTATGCTATGCAGCGTTTGTTTCTGAGTTTAAGGTAATCGGGAAGAAGGCTGCATACTCTGAATGTGGACCACAAAGCACATTAGCTGATCTCCTATAAGTGGTCAGCATTTTGATCTGGTGAGCAGTTAACATTACCTTCATAGTATCGGTGGAGGGCCGTCACGTTTTTGGCACTGTATGGGTGGAAGTGCTACACTTGATGTCACTTGCGGTATAGTGTATACTGGATTACGCTATGTCCTTGTATCCCTGTTTGAGTTCTAGATAAAAGCTCGATTGGAGACCGATGGGATATCATCAAAAACACATGTTTTAGCTGATCTGTAACACAATCAGCCTGCAAATCCGGTGAGAGTACCCAGTGCGGGTCTGTCTGTTTGAGTGGAGTTTATGAAGATTATCAGCAATTTGAACTGTCATTATTAACTCTTGAAATCTATCAGGAATTGGAACTGTTGTTATTGACTTGAAATATTGGAACTGTCACTA